>NC_056731.1:1783792251-1783996199 GCF_019279795.1 Protopterus annectens
AAAAGAAATATAGGCAAAGGCATCCAGATATGGAAAACCTTACAATACAAAAAAATAAGAAAACAAAGGGAGAAAGTAGAAAAGTGGGTTAGTAATGCAGATGTTAAAGAAATAGAAACTGAAGTTATGGATTACTTGCAAAGAAGTTGGTGTAGAACATCTAACTCGGATAATACCACAGCATGACAGAATAATTGCTCCCCAAATTAAGGAGAAAGCAGTAGAGCGGGAAGCATCTGATCAGTTGCCATATGCAGATACTTTGGAACCTTCAGTAGGAAACTAGTACAAAAGTTCAATTGGAGTTACAGAGCAAAGGAAGGAACGGGAAACTCTGGCAACTCTGACAAAGCCAATGTTCTGAGTGATAGGCCAGTGAGTTTCCATAAGAAAGAACAATGGATGACACAGGGTGAAGTTAAGGAGAATATGATACAGGAGGATTTTTCTGGAACATTTTGTGGAATGCCCACAGGAAATAGAGAAAAAAGAATGTGCCCTTAGTTTAGAAGAAAATGATCTAAGGGAAGAATTGCTTGAATTAATACAGATGGATAGACATATTAAGATCAATGAAAGAAATAGACTACATAAAGTCAATTAAGACCCAATATGTTAGAAGTGTGATAAAACAAATAAACACAGTAATCAAGACTGTTGTTAGAAATTCATGTGAAATAACTGTATATTACTGTGCAGCTAAATTAATAACAGATAAAGTCTTTCCACAGAAACACAGGGCAGTAACTGAAACAAAGCAGAATAAAATCAAATGCCATCATGGAAGTATAAAATAGATAAAGAAAAACTACAAAGCAATTTAGACAATAAGTTTCACTGTTAGAAGGGTACAGAAGAGGGAAAGGAGCAACAAAAATTCTCAGAAAGATAGACGTGATAAAAGTAATAGGTTCATAGGTTCATACTAGGCTATCTGCCCTAGGGCATTTATAAGCCTAGCCAGAGTGTGTTTGGCTTTCACCACCCATTTTAAATTAAATTTGTTATGCCCTTTTTCGAGGTCAGTATACTGTGCCTCTGTCTAACAGTGACACAGAAGTGATACCCGGGGTAAACCTACGATCTCCCATCCACTCATCAAGATTCCTCTTGAAGAGAGTCAATGAGGAACTTTGCTTAACCTGGACTGGGATTTTATTCCAGAGTGAAGGGAGCCTCTGGGTTATGAATCTGTCCCTCCAGCATGTCCTATTTATTTCAGTGCTGAGGTTCAAGTCTCTCGAGCTTGTTGTTTGATGGGATTTGGATTTTCTGAGGTGCAGCATGTTCATTAATTCCGGGTTGGACATGGCTTTATACGTCAGGCACAGATCGCCTCTGAGTAGGCGGTATGCCACTGAGTAGAGTTGGAGTTTCTTTAACCGGGCAGCATATGGCATCTGTTTGAGCCCTTTGATCCTCTTGGTGAGGTACTTTTGAGGTCTTTCCAGTTGCTGCAGGTGTCTGGTAAGGTACATCCCAAAAGGGGCATTGTACTCAATGATGGGCCTGATGAGGGATGAGTAAAGAGGCACGATGACCTCCCCTGATCTAGATGTGAATTCCTTCATGATTAGGTGGGCTATATAAAATGTTTTTCTAACCACTTTGGCCATGTGGTTGTCAAGTGAGAGATTGCTATCAACTTGGGTCCCCAGGTCCATAATTAATTCTTCCGTACTTAATGGATTACCACCTATGTGGTAATTTGTGGGCACTTTGTTTTTGCCAAAGGGGATGACTATACACTTTATGGCGTTTAGCTTGAGGCCATGGCTCTGGCACCAGTTGTCTGTTTCTATGAGGCCCTTTTGGAGGATGCTTGTGTCGGCTGGAGAGTCGATTATGGCGCCCAGTTTGCAGTCATCTGCGAACTTGGTCAGCCACAGTCCTTCCGTGTTGGCCTGTACCTCCGAGAAATATATACCAAACAAGAGAGGTCCCAGGACTGAGCCTTGTGGGATGCCACTTGTAACTGGTTTGGAATCTGACATGGCTCCAGCAATTCTAACCATGTGGGTTCTGTCCTTGAGCCAGTTTGCAACCCATCTAGTGACATAGGGGTTTATATTTAAGCTGGTGAGCTTATCTATAATGCCCGAGTGGGGTATTGTATCGAAGGCTTTTGCGAGGTCCAGGTAGGCTGTGTGGACCACCTTCCCCTCGTCAATGGCCTTGGTGACTGTTTCAAAGAAATCAACCAGGTTTAAGAGGCAGGATCTGCCCTTAACAAAGCCAAACTGGGTAGGATCCAGTGTCTGTAGGTCCCCAATATCTTTATTTATGAGGTCCAAGATGATCCTTTCCATAGCTTTGCAGACCAAGCTAGTCAGGCTTATGGGGCGATAGTTTACAGGATCCGTTGAGGCACCACCTTTGTGGAGAGGGACCACTGTTGCTGTACGCCACTCTTTGGGTACATATCCTGTAGTAAGGCTGAGATTGAACAGTAGTTTTATGTTTGGGTTTAGCTCTTCTTGGAGTTCATGTAGGACACAGCCTGGGACACCGTCTGGTCCCATTGATGCTGTGTTTTTTGCTTTGGAGATGGCGGCTCTTACCTGAGCATCTGAGATGTCAGGGGGGCAGCACTCTACTGGGATAGATATTTGCCCTTTTGGTGGAGAGGTGGGGGGGTTTGCGCTGAACCTGTCAGCTAAGATGTTGGCAATGTCTGTGGGTTCTGTGTATTTTTTGTCATTTTGGACTAATTCTGAGCATATCTGGGAATTCCCAGCCAGGTTCCTAACATAACTAAAGAAAGCCTTGTGATTATCCTTAGTGTCCTGTGCAATTTTTCTCTCTAAGCTGGCCTTAGATGATTTTATGAGTGCCCATAGTTTTTTGCTAATACTGATCAGAGATGCCTTCCCTTTTTGGGATTTTGCTCTATCATGTAGTAGCTTCCTCCTTCTATTGTATAGTTTGTTTATGGCTGGGGTCCACCAGACAGGACGCCTGCCTTTGGAGGATTGGGTCTTGGTTTTATTTGGGATTGCATGATCCATGCATTCCTGAAGGTGTTCATAGAATGCTTTTATAAAGGATTCTGCGGTCTGGGCCATATTTTCCACAGGCCCGGGGGCTTTGAAGGATTCCACCTCGGTTTTGAGGAGTGTGAAATTTGCTTTAGAGAAGTTTTTCATTGTGGTTTTCTGGTCAGGGGGTGGGGTCGGGATGTGAATATCCAGTGAGATTAGTTTATGGTCTGATCTTACCAGTGAGAGATACACTACTGGTCTGGAGCATAGAGTCCCCATGTTGGTAATGATCAGGTCCAGTATGTTTTCCCCTCTTGTGGGAGTGGTAACAAGTTGTTCCATAGCATTTGAGTTTATAAATTCTAGGAACCTTTGGGCTAGGGTGTTGGAGCTAGAGTAATGCTCCCAGTCTATGTTTGGGTAGTTGAAGTTGCCCAATATAATGGTGTTTGGAGAGACCTTCATATTTTCCAGTGTTCTCAGGAAGGCCGAGTGGGGTTCCTGGGTTTGGGAGGGTGGTCTGTAGCAGGCTATAAACTGGAAGGCAGTTTTACCCACTGTTAGTTGCACATGGATAGTCTCTGATGCTTCGTGCTGTGCCACCAACCTGGAGGTGTGGGTATCTTTGACGAATATTGATACTCCTCCTCCTTTTGTGGTTCAGTCCAAGTTTTGGGGCCGAAAAGCATGGTATGAGGTATAATGTGGTAGTGCTGGGGTGCTCTCGGGAGCCTTGAACCAGGTTTCTGTTACTGCATAGATATCAATGTTCTCCATGCTAAGGAGAGTTTCGAGTGCATGCATCTTGAGAGTTAGACTTCTGGCATTGAGTAGCATTACTCTTAGTTTCTTATCCCTTGTGATACCTATGGAGGTGGGTTTGTCTTTTGAGCCTTGCCTAAAAAAGGCACTATGGGGGTAGCAAGAGCCTTTGCCAATATCCAAAAGCCCAGGGGTGACAGGTGCACGCTGTCCCTAGCGAAGCATCGTGGCTTGTCGAGCATGTCATCCCAGGCTGACAGGCATTGGATCCCCTTTGAATGACACCAATACTTAAGCCAATTGTTGAAATTGATCATCTTGTCTTCATATTGTGGCATCATTCTTGGTCAGGGTAAGATGCTACTCAAGGTCAGGGTCATACCGGCCTGGGCTACATGCTCAGAGAGCTCCTCTATGTCTCTTTTCATGTAGTCCAGGGAGGTACGTCTCAGGTCATTCACACCAGCATGGACAATGACTGAGTCATATTTGTACTTGCCTTGGAGTGACCTGAGTGCTTGTGTTATGTGGCAGATCCTAGCGCCAGACAGGCAGCTCACCGTCACCTTCTCCTTGTTCAGCCTGGTGAGCGGGACGTCAGTGTGCCTAATGATAGAGTCACCTATTACAAGTGTATCAGGTGTGTTGTTTAGCCTTAAGGGCTGTGACTGTTCGGCACACTGGCTTTGTGAGCTATGTGTTGCATGTGTTTTGTTTTGGGGTAGCGGTTGCTTGGGTGTCTGCTTTGGAGGTCTCTGCTGCTTAGGCAGATTTTTATTTAGAGCCTCCAAGTATGTTTTTGTGTGTTTATGTGTTTGGTTTGCTGTCGTGGTAGGTCTATGTGAGACTGGAATTGTAGTGAGTGTGGTTTCCTTCTCCTCCTGACTGGTTATGCCAGTACTGAGTTGAGAGAGCTTAGCCTCCAGTTTGGCTATATGGTTGCATCTCTCACTTGTGCTGGAATTTGTTGGGAGGAGGAGAGGGTTGTCTGTGTACATGAGGCAGTTGTAACATTGCCTCAAGATTCCCAGATTCACCAGCTGGACCAGAGAGGAGATTGACAACTGACCTTTGGACATGCTAGAATAGTATTGGGAATTCCTTTATAATTGAAAAAAAAGGGCCAGTGGGGAACAAGGTACTCCAGGGGAGTTTGTGAGGGTGTAGTGCTTTTCATTTTTTAGTGCTGACTTATATAATTGCTTTAGTGAGCAAGTGCCAGGTAACTTAAATGCAATGTGTTACAGGTAACTTAAATGCAAAAACGACAAACAGTAACTTTCTTTCAAGTGAAACAAGGAAATAAGTACAGTAAGCAATGCAGATATCACTAGGGATCCACAGAAGCGCTGAAAAGCCGCATTTTAGGTGGAATTAGCGTTTCAGGGAAATAACAAGAAAACAACAACAAACATACAAACAAAGCTAGATTCAGCAGGCCTGGATCTAGTCTATGCTACAGCAAACAAGGTGTACCAATTTCAGTAAGAAGCAGTTCAAATATGTAGGCAATATAAGCTTTTAACCAGAAATTCCCAGCTCAGAAGGGCAGAGTCCAGCCTCTCCTCCCACAAGAGTGCAGACCACGGACCCTCTTAATGTAAAATAACTGGCCTGAAGCCCAAGTGCTTAAACCAGAATTAATACACTTTTAGAATAACAGATACTGAGCCCTCAATCAGCAGTTCCCAACTTAGAAGGATGTAAGCTACCTGTTCTGCCACTACAGTGCAGACCACAAATATTCTTAATGTAAAACAACTGGTCTGAAGCCCAAGTGCTTAAACTAAAAGGCTTAAAATGAGTTACACCAAGCAGTAATAAATACAATTGAGTACTTTTAAGATGACGCAAAAGCAAAATAAAGTAGGAAGAAACACAAATACAGTAAAAGCAGATAACATTTTTTTTTTTTTAAATGTGTAGTATCAGAAAAGACCAGGATCTATCATACACTATTGCAAATAATAAATAAAGATGCCAGCACCGGCAGAAAAACTTAGAAAATATGTAGATAAATATAAATGAAAAGTGCAAAATAAGCAATTCATTGATGACCCAAAAGTTGTACTGACAATTGGGAAAAAGGCAAAAGAAATAGAAACACCACTAAAACAAGAATAAATAAATACATTTTGGAGGAATATCTATGCAGATTCTGTGGAACATAACAAAAATGCTTAATGGATAAAAGTAAAAGAAATAATAAGAAGTTCAAATGTAGAGGATATGAAATGGGATGAAGTAACTGCCAAAGAAATTGAAACAAAATTAAGAAAATCTCCTAAATGGATAACCCCAGGCCCAGATGCAGTACCTAACTTCTGGCAAAAAGTATTAACATCTTTACATAGAGATTTAGCCAGAAGTAAGAATTATTTATAAGCACAGCCCAAGCAGACACTAACCTGGTTAACAGCAGGAAAAATGATGTTCCTCCTTAAGAGTTAACCTGCAAGATATCCTAAAATCTATAGACCAATAACTTGTCTTCCAACGATGTACAAACTATTTACTGGAATTGATGCTGACAGAGTTTATAGTCATTTAGAAGAAAACTCAATCATAGCAATTGAAAAAAACAGTAATAAAAGAAAGTCATATGGAGCAAAGAATCATTTGTTGAAGTCATAATGGAGAATTGTGAAAAAGGGAAGAGTCTCAGTATGGTGTGGATAGACTACAAAACAGCATTTGACAATATCCAACATTCATGGATGACAGAGTGCTTACAAATGAATAAGATACACCCCCCAGTGATCATTTGCATTACAGAGACTATAAAGCAGTGGCAAATCACTTTGCAGTTAAGTCATGATAAAGGGTGAATCATTATCCCAGGGATAAAAATTCAAAGAGGGATATTTCAGGGTGACTCCTTGCCACCACTGCTCTTCTGTCTTTCCCTTAACCCACTACGCTGTCTACTCAATAGATTAGATCATGGTTGCAATGTGGCTCCCAGAATACAACAAAATGTAAATACTTGTCAGCTCCTCTTTGTGGGTGATTTAAAACTGTAGAGTTCCATCAGTGAGGAAATGAAAACACAACTGCAAGTGGTCAAAACTTTCTCAGATGATATAAGAATGTCATTTGGTCTTGATAAGTGTGTAAAAGCAGCCTTTAAAGCTGGAAAATTGCAGCACCGAAAAAATATCAGTCTTGGACAGGAATGTGATATAAAAGAAATCGAACAAGAGGGAGTATTTAAATATTTTGGGAATATTTGGGAATTGATGAAGAATCAATAATAAAACACAAACATATGTAAATTAAACTTAGTGAGGAATATTTTAGAAGACTAAAATTAATCCTGAAAACAGCTTTGACATCTCGGAACAAAGTCCAAGCTAAAAATCAATTTGTTATTCCTGTTCTGACTTACAGTTTTGGGGTGAGTGGCCACAAAAGGTATTGGATCAGTTGGAGAAGAAAACAAGAAACAAGCTTCACACTTATCAAATGATTTATAAAAATCAGTGCATGCTCCTCGAAATTGATTACATGTATAGATTTGCAGTTGTAGGACTGAATACATATTTGCTAACCTCACAAGATACAAACATAGAGAAAGTCTTAAAACATGAGGAGAACAAGTCTAAGATGGCTTCCCTGCTTAGTTTAGCAGAAGCATATAGATGTCAAGCAGGAATGGAAATCAAACCAAAAATAGATAAAAATCAGGCAGCAACTGAATGTGCTAAAAAACAAAAGAAAGAATATAAGGTGAAGAATCAGATGAGAAGGCAAAAAATATGGAAAATGCATAAATAATATAATTGCAAGTACAGAAAAACTCCTAGTACAGAAAAACTCCTAGAACAGCCTCAATGTCAATCAGAATTTAGCACAAGAATGGTTATGGAGAGGTGAATTTAAACCAAAAGACGAAAGCTTAATATTGACCGCTCAGGATAGTGGGCTATGTATACTTTGGTTTACAGAATCCATTGAACATGTCTGAGAAACAGACAAATGCAGGTTTTTTTTTTAAAACAGAATTGAAAACTGTTGCACAAGTTGTTGCTGGGTGTAATACACTAATGGCAGAAGGCTTAGGTTCATAAGTTCATAGGTGTGTACTAGGCTAATGGCCCTGGAGCCTTTACAAGCCTAGCCCATAGAAGTGCTCTGGCATAGTGCCGCCCGACATTAGTTCCCAGTGTCTCTATCAATTAGAGGCACTGGAGTGATCCCCGGGGTGAACTTTCTATTTCCCATCCACTCATCAAGATTTCTCTTGAAGAGGGCCAGTGAGATGCTCTGCTTGACATGTATGGGAAGTCTATTCCAGAGCATGCGCAGTCTCTGGGTTATGAACCTGTCCCTCCAGCATGTTTTGTTGATTGTAGTAATGAGGTTGAGGTCTCTGAGCCATGTGGTGTGGAGGGATTGTGATTTCTTTAGATGTAGTATTTCTAACAGAGCTGGGTCAGACATGGCTTTGTAAGTCAAGCAGAGATCACCTCTAAGTAGGTGATATGAGACAGAGAATAGCTGGAGTTTTTGAGTCTGTCCATGTAGGACATGTGCTTAAGGCCTAAGATCCTCTTCACGATGTACTTTTGTGGCCTTTCTAGCTGTTGCATGTGTCTAGTGAGGTTCATGCCAAATGGGGCATTATACTCAATGATTGGCCTAATGAGGGAAGAGTATGGAGAGATGATGACCTCTTTCTTCCTGGATGCAAAACCCTTAGAAATGAGATGTGCCACATAGAAGGACTTTCTGACCACAGTGGTAATGTGGGGGTCGAAGGATAGGTTGCTGTCAACTGTGTCCCCAGATATCTTATAATGCTTTCAGTGTTCAGTGGGCTCCCATTGCTGTGATAATTAGTAGGAACTGTGTTTTTCCCAAAGGGGATGATGATGCATTTTTTGGCATTAAGCTTAAGGCCATGGTTTTGACACCAGCCATTGGTCTCAGTGAGGCCTTTCTGTAGGATGTCTACATCACTTGGGGAGTTAATAATGGCTCCCAGCTTGCAGTCATTTGCAAACGTGGTCAGCCAGAGTCTCTCTGTGTTGGTCTGGACTTCTGAGAAGTAGATGCCAAACAGGAGAGGATGCAGGACCGATCCCTGTGGGACTCCACTCATGACTGGTCAGCAGTCTGACTTAGAGTCTGCTACTTTCACACTGTGGGTTCTATCTGTGAGCCTATTTGCAACCCACCTAGTGATATAGGGGCTGATGCCTAGTTTTGAGAGTTTATCAATAATTTCTGAGTGGGGAATGATATCAAAGGCCTTGGCCAGATCAAGGTAGACTGTATACACTGCCTTGCTCTCATCCACAGCTCTGGTGACTGACTCAAAGAAGTCAACCAGGTTGAGCAGGCATGATCTTTCACAAAACCAAATTGTGTGGGATCTAGAGTTTGGAGATTCCCTATATCATTGTTAATTAGGCCCATGATGATGCACTCCATAGCCTTACATATCAGACTCATCAGGCTAATGGGGCCATAATTCCCAGGGTCAGTAGTCACTCTCCCTTTAGGGAGAGGGATGACTGTAGCAGTGTGCCATTTGGTAGGGACAAAGCCTAAGGTGAGGCTGTGACTGAACAGGGGACACAGATGTTGTGCCAGTTCACTTTGTAGTTCATGTTAAACACATCCAGGGATATTGTCAGATCTCATGGAAGCTGTATTCTTGGCCTTGGACAATGCAGTTTTAACCTGTGCTGCAGTAATACTGGGTGCCTGGCATTCCTCTGGTATTGTGATTGGTCCTTTGGGGGGGGGGGTAAAGTTGGCACTGAATCTGTCGGCCAGTATGTTGGCAATATGTGTTGGCTCAGTATAGGAGGTACCATTGTGCAGTAACTCAGAGCAAACCTGGGTATTGCCATGGAGATTCTTGATATAACTATAGAAGGCTTTGTGGTTGTTTTTAGTGTCTGTTGCAATTCTGCCTTCATAACTGGCTTTAAAGGTTTTGATGAGGGATCTCAACTTTTTGTTGAGGCTAATAAGAGAGTTTTTCCAGTCTTGGAACTTTACCTTTTTCTGCAACAGTAGACTGAAAGGCATAATAATGTGGCAAGATTGTTGTAGTGGGGATTGTGCAAACATTATATTATTGAAGTAGCTCAGAAGCATTGGAAACAGGAGCCACAAAGCATTGTAGAAAATGGTGATGTCTATATCATGGGGTCATCCATTACCAACAGTTCACAAAATATATGCAAGAAAGCCAGATATAGTAGTCCAAGAAAAGAAGACAAAAGTAGCATTGATCATTGAAATTGCTGCACTTAGTCTAGTGATTACAGTGTCTTATGTACAGCAGGACACAAAGTCATAAAATATTAGGATTTGCAGGCAGAAACAAGGACAATGTGGAAGAAGGATACCTAGACAGTTCCAAAAGTAGTAAGAGCAATGGGTCTCATAAAAAAAGAACTTACAGTCATATTTAGATATGATACTGATACATGTAAGCCACTATGAATTGCAAAAGGAGTCATTTCTGGGCACAATGAGGGTGCTGTGAGGAGCACTTTGGGCTAACATCAAAGATTGAAACAATACCACTTTCATGAACTTTAATCATACTGTGAGTTAGGATTGGGGTCCATTCCTGTCATGGTATGAGAAACCCAAAAGTCTTGGATACATTAAAAAAATATATATAGTTTATATGCATGTCTTTTCAAACTCTAATTTTAACCTATTCCATTATTTGAGTACTATATGTAGGAATGATACACTGTACATGTCAAGACCCCAGTCAGATGATATCTACATCTAGATTGCCATTTCTCTGTGCTGAGCTCTAGATTGCTTTCACATTTATTTTTTCTTGCCCAGGGTAATGTAGGCTAATTCTTGGTTGAGTCATTGTTCAAGTTTTCAGTCCTTCAGATGTTAACACTGGAAATTTAAGATCTTGCAATAGACTTCCTGGCTTAAGCCTGTCTGCACCTGGTGAGACTGAAGTAACTACTTTCCATTAGATGGTATTCACAAACAAATAGAATGCTGCATTAAGCAAAATAGCAGAGTGAGCATTGACACTCTAGGAGGGGGTGATTCAGAGATGTGTAACATGATGTTAATAGTGGGGAAAATAGCACATTATGCATCATATGCAAGTAACCACAAAATCACATGCAAATGAGTGCCATCATGCTAAGGAGTGCCATGTCATGTGCAAATGACAAAATTAAACATGGCAAAATTATTCAAAAATATATAGAACTGCTACAACAAGACATTGCAATTAGTTTATCTGTACAGCACAATTTGTCAATGAACAGGTGTACCATTCACATTAAGATGCTGGGAGCTGCATCAGCATTAAATGGTCAGGATGTGTTAATGGCCACTTTGGAAGTCAGAGTCAGTAATGTTGCATGTCACTACTGTCTCCATCAGTGGACTCTGCAGAAGCTGACATACCATCACCTCCACAACAAAAACAGTGAACTGCTATTTTGTGAGCAGACATATCATATGGGATCTAGTAGAAATGTGCCATTTTTACACAAGAAATAGGGATCTGTATGTAATGCATATACCATTGGATACAAAAGTTTGCATAACCTTAACCAGTGCTGGAACAAGGACCTTTCAGCATCCATCTGGGGAAATGTTAGGAGCTTCACAGGCCTTCACCAGTTGCAGATGTGATACTGAGACATATGGAGGAGTATCTCTATTTTCACAAAGAGCAGAGAACAGACCTATCACTATGCAGGCATTCCATGATACAGTCAATTTCCCCAAGATCCTGAGGGCCATTGACTGCACTGACATTGCTATCAAGTTCCCGGTATTCTCCATGAAACTGGCATATCAGCCAGGAGGCATTCCATTTCATCACGTGTCAGGTTATGAGCAATGCACAGGGTTTTATACACAATGTGCCTTTGCACCATCAGACACTTCCATTGATTTCCATATCTGGCACACACGCAACCTATACCAGTGCTTCTTGTAGGGTGACTTTTTACAGGGTCATCTAGAGCTACCAACTCCAGAAGACATGAAGGTTTAGTCCCCTGAATATAACTAGAACATCACTCATAATTCAGTTTATTGCTGTGTGCTGTAGGTGATGCAGCATATGGCTTGGATCCATAGCAGATGACCACCTCATTTATAGGCCTCAGACTGTAGTGGAGATGGAGTGCAGCACTGCACTGCTGCAAACACAGAACATCACTAAATATGCACATGGAGTTCTGAAATATCACTTCCTGTGTATGGATACATCTAGTGGTGCACTATGCATCTAGAGGTGCACTACAGTATGCTCAACAAATGTGCAGCAAGATAGTAAGACATTTGTGGTGTTCACTATGTTGCACAACAAGTTGGTGTGAAAGTTGTTATAGCAAAGAGAAACTATTACACTAGTTGGACATACTTTTGCCAGTACAGGAAAAGGATACAGTTGTGGAGCCATCAGAGGATGTAGCTGCAGCAGAACCCCTCTTGATAGGAAGAGGTAGGCATAATATATCATTGCACTGGCAAAGAAGCAGCCTCTAGTCCACAGCTATGGACCATGAAAATGCAAACAGAGTAAAACTGAAATATGCATTTACATACTCAGGGTATGCATTATACTGTGCTGACTGACCATGTTGTCTATCAGGCACTTCCCTACCCACACTAGCTATAGGGATGAACAGAGCACAGCTGTCATCATCTGCACATGTGGGGTAACATATAGGCATGGGATAACAATGATACCATTGGTGGGAAGGGTCAGGAGCAGTTCCTATGATAAGAATGTAGCTGGAGCGCTGATGGGGGGGGGGTGGAGGAGGTCACATAAGACGCAATTCATAGAGGCTTTTTAGGCTAGACAAAGGTCTCCTCTCAAGAGACTGTAAGAACAGAAAAGAGAGAGAGGGGGCTTTAAGGCAGTTTAGCTAGCTCAAGTACGCAGTGCTCCTAATTTTTTTAGTGAGAAGATTAAGCAGTCTCTCAAGTTGGGTCATATGATTAGACAGGTACATAACAAATTAGCCATTATACTGTATAATGGGCCTCATGAGGGAAGAGTAGAGGAGTAGAGAGGGATACTAAATTCCTTAGATCTGGAATAAATAATCCTCATGATTAGTCTAGAAAATTAAAAGTATTTCCTAACAATGGTGGATACATGGTAATTAAAATAATAGTTCATTGTCAATGAATGTGCCCAATGCCCTAATGGCTGAGTCAACTTTTAATGGGACATCACCCATGTGGCAAGTGAATGGGTGCCCAATTTTGCCTAATGAAACAATGATGCATTTCTTAGCATTTAGTTTTAGGCTGTGGTACAAGCACCACTTATTAGTGTTAGTCTGTCCTGAAGAATCTGGAAGTCAACTGGGAAGTTAATGACAGCTGCACATTTGCAGTGTTCTGTGAACTTGGTCAACCACAGTCTATTGACATCAGCCTTGACATCTGAGAATTTTATCCTAATGAGAAGTGGCCTTAGGACTGATCCCTGGGGATACCACTGGTAGCAGCTCTTGCAAAAAGAGTATGCCTCCCACACTAATAGACTGTCTTCTGTCAGTTAGCCAGTTTGCTATATTATCAGATAACATATGGATTTACATTTAGTTTAATTAGCTTGTCGATAATGCCAGAATGTGGGATGGTATCAAAGGCCCTGGCCAAGTTCAGGTAGGCAATGTGAATGAATTTACCTGAGTCTAATACTTTAGTGACATCTTCTAATAAGCCACCCATGTTCAGGAAGGAGAATCTGCCTTTAGCAAATGCAAGCTGGCTTGAACCAATGCTTTTAGACTGCCTATGTCCTTGTTAATACGTTTCATAATGATGCATTCCATTGTTCTGCAGATAAAGGTAGTGAGGCTTATATGTTTATTTTTTCCTGGATCACTAGTGGATCCTCCCTTGTGGAGCAGAATGATTATTGCATACAGATAACATACCAGTGTGTAAGCCAATACATGTATAAGTCCCACCATGTCACACAGATTGCTGCATGCCAACTACACACATAGCCTATGATCACATATGTACCAAAAAAATGCCCAAACTTGAGGCTGTCCTGCAACTTGAACACATTCATATATGTGTATTGACAGAGACATGGTTTCAGAGCAATGAAAGCACTCCCCTTATTCTTGAAGGTTCAAATCACCAAGACTAATTACCACTTCATTGCTAGATATACAACACCATCTATATACCCTTCTGAGCACCATAGCAATATATAGCATTAGCTTAAATTCCAGTTAAACCCATGACCTTTCTATTGGGGGGTCTCAACTATCCATCACTAAATTGGCTGAGATACACTACCATTGGGTAGCATGTCCAGTGCTTCCTTGACATTGCAAAAGCTAACACTCTTTTGCAAATAGTTAGCCATTCTACTAGGGGCCCCAATATCCTCGATCTAGTCCTCACAAATATGACCACTTCTTACACAATATCTCATATCATAGCTCTCAACCTCTTAGCAAAAAATATCTGGACAAAGCCAAAAATAATAGGTATACAAAGCCCAAAAAATAGGGACAAAATTTAAATATTGCTTTTATAAACTTAGAAAGTTGCTAGAATAAAAGGTATTGTGTTACCATGCATTTCTCAAGGGTATGAAGTCTGAAACTCAAATGTATGTCATTATTTAGTGAATTCAGACCTCACTAATTTGCCACAAAAATCCAGAAAAATCACAATTTTTATGAGGAACAGACCAAAAATATGAGGCAACAATCTGGACATTCTGTGAAAATCTGTACAGTTGAGAGGTACATCCCATATGCATCATCATAATTTTGTGACCTTTCCTTTAAAACTAGTGGTTCTTCCCCTGTAAATAGCTTTGTGTTTAGACATGCCTTAAAAGCAAACCTTTTTCATTTACTTGATGAGTTAAATAAATTCTGTTGTAATCATCCTCTAAAGGATCATCTTGCTAAAGCTGCTACCTGTGCCTCTGACTTCCACTCCCACTTAGATAGTTGTATTGGTAAGGTAGTCCCTGTCCACAGCAAATATAATGAGAAGTTTACAAACAAACCCCTGTGGTGGAAGAGGCATATAAATAAATTATATAACAAGAGAAAAAATGTTTAATTTTTATAAAAGGTCTCATTCAACCTAACTTAAGAGCACACTTAAGCAAACTAACAAAGAGCTTAAGGGAACCAGCAGGAAGCTCAAAACTGAGTATGAACTTAAATATATAACATTACCACTGTTTATTGGCTGGATGTTTATGCTAAAAAGTGGTTGAAGGACACAAAAACACTGAACAGCTACACATATATGCATCTGAAGAATAGCATACACAGTACGAGGGTAAAAGAAAGCTCACAGCTGGCTATAAACATCCTACACATGCAGTTACACAGTTCCACAATCAAAAAAGCACACTATCAAAGTCACACAGCAATGGAGAATTTGCACTCTATCTGTGAGATACTGCAGTTATTGCAGATATTGTAGGATTATGTTATCATTGTGTGCCATAAAAGTTATTTCCCTTGGGGGTGCTAACATTTTTAGTGTAATTCAGTGCCGCTGTAAATCATACAGGTGGTTGTGAGGGGGTCAGTGATATATGACAGTAATCAGTAACACTATTTAACTTATTAACACTTATGTGGTGTGGAATGTCACTCCTCTAGCAGCCTACAGACATCCTTTAATTCCAGAACATTTTCTGAAAAAACTTCAAAAGCATAAAATAAACAAATGTGAATATTTTGTGAATAATAAAAGCTATTAAAACTGTACAAATATCAATCAATAAGAAGGTTTCTTTGTGGTGATAATAGTCATTGCATTCCTAGTCATTCCATAAATACTTTAACATGCTATTAATTCACACAAACCCAGAATTATTTTTGCTAAACTTTCACAAACAGTCATATCTTGGAAAATGTTCAACATAGACATGTATTGTTACAACGCTTTGGTTTACCAGATATAGGCTTTCACATGAAAACACAAAATTCTTCTCTGAGTGTATATGTATTTAGATATTTACAAAAATATGAAAATATATGCTTAATTGTATAATTAGCAATTTAAATAACACTGAATATTTAAGATTTTCAACGTAAAGTGCAAATACCAAAGACAGTTTCTTCAATTTCATCTGATGCCATGTAGCAATTTGTTTTGTGAAATATTAAGTACACATTAAAATTGCTTATTTCCATAATTATTAACAAGCAACTAACAATATGTCAAGCACAGTGCAATACAAATAGGCATTTACAATGAATCTTCCTGTCTCTCACCATGGCATATCATACCACACCCCTCCACAGTGTATAGGCATCTCAGTTATGAAAGTATGATCATACATATGAAAATATGAATAATAGGTGGCAAACAGTGATTCATTTCTCCACTACAGGGCATCCTAAGTTAACAATCTTAGTGGCATTCTGCTAAATCCTTGTCCTTTCTAATATTGCCTATTATTAACTGGTAAGTCACTTAATTAAAGTAGTCAGATAAAAAAAAAGATCTGGACCCCATAAGGATTTATGGATGTTAACTGGACGTATACAAAAAAGACACTACAGATGAGAGTGAGTTAAGAAGGGATGGCTTGAAACACCTACCTATCTAGTTATACCATTTATAAATCACATTATCAACAGCCAGTGCCACAGGAAACTACTAAGTACAGGTGAGGCATTCAGCATCTATGAAGGGATGACATCAGCAGTGTAATGACAAGGAGATGTGTCTGGTAAAATTACTTTTACAACCATCTGGAATTGTAAAAGTTGCCACTGCAATATGTAAACCAACCTTGAATTAATTTACAGTTACACACACATAGAAGTTAAGCACTGCTGTTTTCCAACCTCCTACCTATAGTGTAAGAAATGCAAATGCCAAAGTAGAAGTCTAACTCTAAAGGGGGGAGAGTGTACTCTTTGTCAAAATGACCTCATCACTGTGCTGCAGACAGGATGTTTCTGAAAAGAACTGGAATATGGGATCTATGGGCAAATTTAAATGCATTTTCTTAGGGGAAGTGTATACAGCTGTTACACAAACATATATACACACACACACACACACACACACACACACACACACACACACACACACACACACACACACACACACACACAGGTTTTACATGCTGAACATTTAATGTCTTTTGTAACTAGTTACACAATCTGGAAATCACTATATTAGTTGCAAGTGCCACAGGAGAAGTCTAATGCTTAAGGCGAGAGAGTGCACTTTTCTCATGATGACCTCACCACTGTGTTGCAGAGAGGATGCTTCAGTAAAAAGTGAGATACGGAAGATGAGTGAAAAGTTAAATGTATTTTTCTCTGTGAAAGTGGATACAGCAGAATGTGTTGCACACACACACGTTTTCCATGCTGAACACTGACTCTCCTTCTTACGTAGTTCAAAAGATCAAAAAAAAAAAAAAATCAAAAAGTAACTTTATTGTCATTCAGCCATGCACAGACATAGCATACAGCTGAATGAAATTGTGTTTCTCCAAAGTTCAACACAAAATATACCACTGTAGCACAGAAACAATAACACAAAAACACATATACAGCAGCAGTCAACGAGCCAAACAAAGGCACAAGAAGCTTTGAAACCGAACACAATTTCAAGAACTACAGCACTCAGTACTTCATATCACCTCTATCTCCCACTCTATCCAGCAACATACACATTCCAGTTTTTCCTATGTCCATTCTTCTGACACCATGGACCTCACAACTGTCTCTACCTGCAGTCCCAAATGGCTACACTATCAACATTCAAGCCCCAGTCTTCCTTCTGACCTTCCTTCTGACACCACCGACCTCCCATCCTCTGCTACCTGCAGGCCTGAATGGCTACAACATGCAGATGAATCTCCTTAAACTTCACTTTCCAGACAGTCACCATCATCATCGCCAGTTCCATCCTCCAACACCATCTGCCACTTTTGAAATCCAGTCCAGCTACCAGCAAGTAACAAAACATACCTGATCCCTTTAAGTCACATGGCCTCCACATCCTGCACTCTGTATCCAGCTCGGCTTACCACTGCAGGCCCAAACTTCCATAATCCAGTGTTTGTGCAGAAAAAGCAAGCAAAATTTGATGAGGACTCCACATACACCACCATCATAGTTACCCACACACTTGACAGACCAACAGAGCACCAGGTAATGCATCAGAAAGAAACATGAACAGACATTACACTACAAAAACAAAAAAGTGCACACAGGAGCCAGAGAGGCTGTTGCCATACAAGGCACCACCATCTTAGCTTGTCTAGAGAGTATAGCGTTACTTGCCAGCACCACAGTAGAAAACTGACTTTAACAAGGTGAAATTGCACATTTGTACTTGTAAGTTGGAGCAGATGGTACTATGAATAACAGGATGTACAACAAATTCATATGGGTGAGGAGGACAATGCAACAACACTATGATTGTCATATGTAATTACATACTTGTATACTAACTTATAAATATCTGTGAGGTTGCGGAGACATGGTTTAAAGTGGCAGAGAATACTCTGACAGTGCCACACTTAGACCAGAAGCTGCACTGACAAGGGCTAAAGGTGGAGATTTCTCAATATGGGTCCCCTTCACATGGTCGACTTTTCATAAATTCGACTTTCATATGGCCGAGTCCATATGATCGACTTTTGAAAATCCGACCATGGGGAACCGCTATCTCTGCACAGTGTGGAACGGGAACATTTCCCACTTCCACACTGTAGTGCGATCTCAGAGTTGGTATATTTAAGTTACGGGGGTGTGGGTGGCAGAGCCCCCCCCACAAGGGGGGGTGCAGGGAGGCAGAGCCCCCCTGCTAAAAGTTTAAGGTAAGTGTTTGTTGTGTGTTTATGTTTACATAGTTGGCATTCTGAAAGTCGATCATATGGTCTCGGCCATATAAAAGTTGACTTTCTGAACTGTCAACCATGTAAAGTAGACCCCTCAATATACATCACTAACAAGCATACCAGTAGGGTGGCCAAACAGGGTGACATACTGGAGTTTCTCCATGTGCAGATCACCACAGACTAAATCTTGTACCATTTCTTAGCCAGCTACAAACCAACCTCCATGTTCCAAGAAGCTCACAATGCATACTTAGACCTACTAGAGACACTTACCTTTCAATCCAAAATCCTACTCGTGGGATATTTTAATTATCCCCTCCATAGCTTGAGAATCCTACATTGCCGCATATCTGCAGGAACATAGATTCATAGAATTTGCAAATACAAACACCCTTAATCAGATAGTAATAATGCTCACTGGATGCTTTAACATACTGTACCCTGTGATCACAAATATGGGGCCATGTTGCTCCCACCATGTCTTGTCCTTCCTGATAAGGTCCGGCCATAAATCTGTCTCCTTTGAAATCAAAATAAACTCTGTAATCACATCAAAACCAATAACAGTTAGGAACTATTCTAAGGCAAATTACATGTTATTAAATGATGGTTTGTCAAGATTCAGTGCCCCTCCAAACCCTGAGAACACAGCAGCCTATGCGGAATTGGTCTCAGAAACCCTGTAGAACAATGTCAATGGCTGCATAGAGGCTGCTGTTCCTACCAGAAGTAAGCCCAAAACTAGCCATTGAAACAAACTGCCAAGTTAAACAGGATAAACAACAAAAGGAAAACAATTATGGCAAAACTCAGGAAGGATAATTCCCATAAAGATAAAAACTCTTGCATCAAAGTAAATAGGCAACTACGGGGGCTAATTAGGTCAAGCAAAACTGATTTTTAAGGTTAAGATATCCTCCAGGTGAAAGATAAGCATAAGACCTTCGACAGATGTAACAGAAACCTTAAGGGCAGCGCACATTAATGTGCTGAACTGGTGATTAATGTTCACTGAATCTGACGATATAGCAAACCTGCTAGCAGACAAATTCAGTTCCAACGTTACCGATCCCTCATCCCCAACCATCCTCTCAGTAATACCATCAAACATAACCCCTCCCACTATAACTAGGTAGCATGTACTGGCTGCACTAACTAAAGCCAAGAACACGGCCTCAATGGTCCTAGATAACATCCCAGAATGTCTCCTAAATAGTCTAAAATATGACTTATCAGGACCTCTGGAGTCATTATTTAACTATAGTCTTAAAACAGGCTTTATGCCATGTGAATGGAGACTGCAATAGCCATCTCATTCATAAGGCAGGATCTTCAAAAGATCCTGAAAACTACAGACCCATTAGTCTGACTAGTCTTATTTGCAAAGCCATGGAAAGAATTATCCTTATCAACAAGGCATAGGAGACCACTTTTTAACTGGATCAACATAATTCTGAAATCAAGATAACCTGTTGACAAAATTAATACAGACATACAAACGTTGTGCAACCTAAAACAATAATTATTTAATTTTATGTTTTTATGTTACTTTTTGAGCACAGTGCTTCCAAGTTGAATTGTGCTGCTGATGGCAAAGTATTAATGCATGGTAATCATATCTGGAAGTGTTAAAGTTAAATGGGAATTAGTAGTACTCTGTGTTGTTCTGTACTGACTTTTGCACATATATCTATACAAGACAGGCTTAACAATAGGAAGCAGGCACATTAATATAGCAGCACAATAATGATGTGTTAAGTAAAGGTGCAGTCAATATTTTCAGCCACAGGAGTCAAAGGTTTTGATTATATTTTTTCATCCATCTGTATTTGAACCTTTACAGCATTCCAAGAAAAACATTTATACATAGATCTGATAAGTAAAATACCTGATACGCTTCTTGCAACAGACAGTGGCACACTTAAAGGTTTAATCTCATAAAAAATATATAACAAACACATAGACCATGGGTGATCCACAGATAATAGAAGACCTAAGATATAATACAAAGAGGTAGTTAAGCATCAAGACTGTTGGCGGAATACAAAATACCTACAAATGCTTGGTATGAATGAAGCTGATAGCATAGTAAATAGAGCATGACATGTGCTACACATAACATCTGGCAGCATATTAAAATATTGTTATACAGCACTATTAATCATCTGAAAGTTGCTAAGATACAGATTAAATATTTGTGCTTATGTTAATGATGCTACATTTTAATTCTGTATAGATAAGGACATCCACATGCAAAAACACACTCAAACTGAAATACATAGTTATACAGACTACACTTGTTTATTTATAAGTAAGGCGTCAACAGATGTATTTACACAAGGTATAAACAACTGCCTACAAAAACGAAATACCCCTATAACCTTTTGGTATTACTTCAGTATACAGTTGTCCCAATGCTTTCACTGAAATAAAATTGTAAAATCTAACACCTGATGTGATGCCCAAAAGAGCTGTGCAATGCAGCAAAACTGTAAAGTTAAACACAGGGAACACTTCAATACTAAAATACAAATGAAACAAGCATGCAGGAAGCTAGCATATCTTATCTGGGATAACATATGGTTCACACCTCTGCACACTGATATAAATTGTTTTTTATATAAAATAATTTTTACAAATATCTGACTGGAAACTATTAACAGTGATTATAAACTTGCTCTGAGGGAAATATATTTCTATGACTTTTATGAAGCTATTAATTTGCATATAACAATATTTATATATATGAATGTGCTTATACCTTAATATAAACTGGTGTCTTCTGTGCTATATGAAACAGTATAGAGGAAGAGATGCTTAAAAGCACCTCAATCTGCTCAACATATGTTGCTTTAATTACTCAGTTACTTTAATAATTACTGGAAAATATTAATGAGCAGATTTAACTCGTCAAATGTTCTACATTTATTAGTGAAATTTGAAATGTTATACTAAACTGAATTTTAAATCATTTCAAGCATTTTTCATCTCCCATTGGTATGATGAATACAAAAACTTGATCTTCAAATTGCAGAATATGGCAATGAAAAGTACTATAAGCAAATTTGTAAGTACACAATACTTAAACTATAACCATAAAAGAATGCTTCATGTACAGAAGTTAGGTGGTAAATGTGTATTTCAAGTACTAAAAGGTATTGATAGTAACATGCATACATTCATAAAAAAAACACATTCACTTAAAAACACTCCCTCATTTGTATATTTACTCTCATGCATAGATACATAGAACATATTCACTGTCTTAACTATTAATATACATATTGTCTACTCATAATTTATAAACACATATACACAGTTATATGTATGCACATCCATGTAAATATATTATGCATATATAAGCACATACAATATATACAAATATCTAATTTTAAATTGTAGCACCTTTTAACTATGCTTCGACATTCTATTACTTTAACGTTTTCACCCATGTTATTAAATGAGTTTTAAAAGTTTTATGATAAATGATCTTGATATTTATTGATGTTTTGATGCTCACAATTAATTGTGTTAAATGGTGTTATCAGTTTTATTTATTTACTCCACATAAATGCTTAAATGCTAATCCACTTATAGTATTTTCTATAGTAGGATTAATTATAAGAAATGACTATATACAATGTCTTGATCAAACAGAGAAATTTGAAATGCATTATTTCTGGGATATTTTTGATATATTCAGAAATACATAATATCATTCTTTATTATTAATATTTTTACTTTATATTTCTATGAACTTAATATTTCTCAAATTGATACTTTATATTGTTTTTCCTTTAACATGACTTGAGTGTGATCTAAATAGTTATAATATTGCTTTAAATTAAGAAGCAGCAGTGACTGTTGGCTTGCTGACATTGGGATAAGTCTGTTGGTGTGTGATTTGTATGATTGTATCATCAAATCAGGGAATTTTCATTCATGATAGGAGGTTTGAATGTATATATGTTTGAAATTTTGCTTTGTTTTGTTTTTGTATATGTCCATAACAATTATTAGTACCTGATTACTATATTTTAAGCTAAATTGTCTTAAATCAGTGCCTTTACATGTTCTTGTGAATGTCAAGATACAATTGTCTCTCATTAAACATCAATGGACTTAATAATCCATTGAAGAGGAATAGTTTAAACAAATACTTAAACTGCATAAAGCTCACATAATTTTCTTACAAGAAACACTTTTGTTATCTGAAGATGTAGATAGAATGATGTTAAAATATTACTCTACTCTTGTGAGCTATCGTTTTAAATAAAAAAAGAGAAGCATTTTTATTCATTGGAGAAATTCATTGCCTTTACCTAAAATATTAAATACCTATTCAGATAAAAAATGTCATGTTAGGTTTACCAGTAGTAGAAATTGACAAAAAATTATACTTTTGTAAATTCTTACTGGATACTTAGAATTGGAGCCAAATTTGCTAAGAAATATTTAGATATGATATTATTACATACAAAAGGTGAAATGATTATTGCAAAAGATTTTAACTATATTCTTTCTAGTAAAGACACAACTACTGATAAAGTTCATGTTATCCTCAGTAGCTAGACACTTAGATAATTGTATTCATTCTCAACATTTGAGAGATACATATGATATTAAATCAACTAACTCTCTTAACTTTCCACATTATTCTTATAGATTTGGCACCCAGACAAACATTGATAAAGTTTTTACTTCTAGTATTTATTTACTAAAATTAAAGATCTATTAATAACTCCATATCCTTTATCTGAACACAATACTATTACATTTACATTAACCTTAAAGACAAGTAATTTAATTCACTATCAGAGAATCCCAGCTTATATAGTAAAATTAAAAGACTTTAAGGAATGGAGTCTAAAAGACATAGATCAATACATTAAAATTAATAATAATGGGAAGGTTTCAGAAGCAATTCTCTGGAATTCTTTAAAAGTGTATCTGTATGGAAGAATTAAAACTTTGTACATATGTAAAAGACAAACAAACAAAAAAGCAAAACAAAAAGAGTGGGATAAGGAGTTGATGTATTTGCAATCTAATATAGATAACGTAAATCCAATTTAAAACCTTATGACAAATTGAAAATCTCTGAGTTGAAAATATTAAATCAGAAATATATTTATGTACTTTACCATATAATATCAATAACGCTGGAAAAATTAAAATTACAGATGTACTTAATAAACCCAAAATAGTTACACAGGTTGGCTGCTAGATACAAGAAAAAAAACAAATACTAATCATATTAAAGAAATAATTTCCAAACAAGGTGATAAAAATAAAAGAGTGACTGATTTAAAAGACATACTTGAATGCTTTAGGAAATATTATGAAGCAATTAATAACAAAGGTATAGACTTAGAAATCAACAAAATAACCAATGTTTTGTGAAAGACAATATAAGGTTTAAATTAACCAAAGAACAAAGATTCAACATTGATAACTCATTCTCTTTTAAGGAGTTAAAATATCAAATTAATAATCTTAAACCAAATTAAACCTCTGGTCTTGATGGTGTAATGCCAGAATTATACAAATTATTCACAGACAATATTTTAAATATCCTATTAAAAGTTTTTGTACAAGTTAAATAAATGTCACCCATCCCCCTCCTGGAAATATTCCCAAATATCTCCTGTCTTGAAACCAAATCAATATTATAACTTATGTTCTTCTTGCCTACCTATTTCATTATTAAATGTTGATTATAAAATATTTATGTCTATTCCTGCAAAAAGATTGAACCTTATTATGGCAGGATTATTACATGATGATCAGACTGGTTTTATACTACATGGAAAGGCTCAAGATAACATAATTAGGCTTAATATTTTAATAGATCAGGCTAATAAAAACAAAAAAAAAAACTAACTATAATAAATAAGGCTTTTGATTCTATTTGTTGGAATTATTTGTTCAAATCATTTAAAATATGAATTTTCCCTAGATATTATAAATCATATAACTAATCTATATAGTAACCTATTCTCTATCATTAAAGGTGTCTCTTTTCTTTCTAGCTCTTTCAAAATATTAAAAAGTACAAAACAGAGTTTTCCCTTGTTACCTCTATTATTTGCTCTAGGAATTAAGCCTTTCTCAAATTTTATTAGATCTAATAGCAACAATTAGGAATTCTCAGATGAAAAGTTATTCTTGTAAAATTCAGTTATTTGCAGAAGATATTTTAATAAGTGGTAATATTGAAGCTTCAATAGAAACTTTAATTAAGTCTATTAATTACTTTGAAAAAGTATCAGGTTTGCTGTTTAACCCCGATAAAACAGAAAATTTACTTATTAATAAAAAAGACTAAGTAGCAGTAAACTATATTAATTTATTAGACACTGTTACTAAAATAATTATTAATTGGAATTAATTTTTTTGCAATGGAAGAAGATAGACTTACTTTAATAAAAAAAGATACTCCTACCAAAAATACCTGTCTGTCTACAATCACTAATTATTCTCCCACCTAAAAAAATCTTTAAGAAATTAAATTCTACTCCACTTTATTTTTTCTAGTTCCCTGATAAATCAATAATATCCTTTGATTGGCATGTTAAACATTGGCAGGAAGCTGGATTATGGTTTTCCAAATGTTGAATTATATGCCAAATTCATAATTCTCAATTTAATATCTCTGTGGTTAAATTCCTCTTACCAATTCACTTGGAAATCCATTCATGAAAGATTAATAATTAATGGCTAAGTTGTAGAATCTTTCTCTAAGTTTGGAATTAACAAATTTTACTGGATCTTGAAAGACGTATATTTAAATGAAAAGAAAAAATACTATTCCTCTACATTCAGTCATTACATCCTTATAAATTGTAAAAGGTTAATGAATTCTCATTATATAGTTAAAGATTTATTGTTTTTATTGTTCCCTATATCAAATACTGTGGGCTGTTTGTGAACTTTTAATACAAACAAAATGCTAGATCTTAAAAACGCAAATTTAATCTTTTGGCATCAATTCATAATCAGAAATAAATCACATAATACAGACCATCTTCTTGCAAGGCATTGTTTAGAACAAAATAATTGACTGAGTATACAATCTTGTAAAAAATATGTTAGTGATTAAATCAAAATCTCCATGAATTTTCAAATAAAACATATTCCAAAGATACTTGAGTTTTTTTTTTCAGAATCAGTAGTAACTCAAATAAGAATAAATATAATATATATCATTAATTTATAAAATAATAAGAGAAGAGTTTGGTTCCACAGATTCATTACTTTGGAATTCCTCAACTATGATTAATGAAAAGACCTTTTCTAATGAAGATGAATGCTTAATCCTTAAATCGATGGGAAAATCTACAACTCTTTATTTGAAAATATATATGTGGAGATTTCTTCACAGAGGTTTTCTAAATCCACATAAAGTGGCTTTGATATATAACTATAGGAAAATTAATTGTTGGAGGTATAATGAAGTCTCTAATGCAGATTGGTTTCATATGATATTGGATTATAAAATCATAGCTCCTTTTTGGGTTGGATTTAGATATTTTGCCCAAGCTTTGTGGACAGATAATTGTATAATTTCTAACGTCATGATCTTATTTAATACTCCAGTTCCTGATTCTGTTCCTAGGGTGCAGGTGCCCTCTATTGGTCCATTTTAGCTATAGCAAGAAAAATAATCACAAAGAATTGAAAATGCATACTCTTTCTTTCACTGAATTCATTCATTTAACAAAAATGTCTGTAAATAAGAACGGTCAACTGCCAAAATGAGAACTTTGAATATTACTCACCAGTTTAGATTCTGGTCAAAATTAAGTGATTTACTTGATAAATTGTAATGATTTAGATTTCTATGCTTCAGTTTGTTGTAGACATCTGTAAATAGTTATGTTTTTGTTCTATTTATCTTTAAACAATTTTGTACAATCTTTGTTTTAAAATTAATAAATATTTAAAATTATACCCGAGTATAATTTAAGCACACCACATTGGAAGACTGTTGCACTGGTGATTGTGCAAACATTATGGTACTGAAGTGACTGAAAAACACTGGAATCATGAGCCACAAAGCATCATAGAAAATGATGAAGTCTACACCACATGCAATCATCCATTACCAACAGATCAGAAGATAGATGCTAGAAAACCACATATAGTGGACCAAGAAAAGAAAACAAAAGTAGCATTGATCATTGAAATCACCACACCCAGTGACTACAGTGTCCTGCATACAGAGTGACCCAAAGTCATAAAATATCAGGATTTGCAAGCAGAAATGAGAGCAATGTGGAATCAAAATACCCAGATAGTTCCAATAGAGGTAGGTGTAACAGGTCTTATAAAAAAGAATCTACAGTCATATTTAGATATGTTACCAATACATGTAACCCTGTATGAATTGCCAAAGAAGTCATTACTGGGTACATTGTAGGTGCTGCAAAGAGCACTTTTGGTTGACATCAAAGAGTGAAACAATACTAATTTCATGAACTTTAATTGTACTTTGACTTAGAAATGGGGTCCATTCCTGTCATGGTATTAGAAACCCAAAAGATTTGGATTAATTAAAAAAGGGAGAAGTCATACTTCTGATAGTTCATATTTAACAGCAGATTTCAGCAAGTATGAATTAATGTATTCATCTTCATTTCCTTATTGACCATTGCAATCTGTAAATTCAACTCTTCAGCTTCTTGAAAAGTACATTTAACTTAATATACATAGCAAGGCACAATGGTGCACACAAAACATATTAATGTGGCTGAAGGCAATAAAATCACAAGCTGTGTACTTCCATTTAGACATTTTTTGCATTTATTGCTTGGCACTAGTCATTGCACAAAAGCAGAGGTGGAACAATAATGATACAGAAGGGAGAAGATACAGTGAAAGGGTGAGATGGAGAGATGGACAAAGTAGTTTATGACAGAAAAAGGATAATCATGGCTTAAACAATATGTAGCCAACAGTTACATATTAAATAGTGTATAAAAAGCAGTATCACTTAGCTAATGGCTGGATTAGAACACTTAAACAGAGTAAAAAAATCTAAGTATACATGTCAGCATTATCTCATCATGCGACAAAGGAATTACCATTTCAGTACATTTAAATAACACAGTTGCAGCACAGTTATAACTTACAGAAGTAGAAGGAGAGAAAAAGAAAGAGAGAGAGAGACAGACAGATGAAGAGAGGAAAAACAGCAGTATATTTTGTGGGACATGAAGGAGCATCTTTATGGTGTGGTCTTATAGGTTCATAGGTTCATAGGTAGGCACTAGGCTATCAGCCCTAGGGCTTATACAAACCTAGCCATAATGATTCCCTGGATATTGGTTCCCACAAATATTTACTTTCCTGGACCCCTGTCTAGCAGGGCTACAGATGTGATCCCTGGGGTGAATTTCCTATCTCACATCCAATCATCAAGGTTCCTCTTGAAGAGGGCCATTGAGGCACTCTGCCTGACGTGTATGGGCAGCCTATTCCAGAGTATAGGGAGTTTCTGTGTCAGGAACCTATCCCTCTAGCATGTTCTATTCATCATGATGACAAGGTTCAAATCCCTGGAGCATGTGGCTCAGAGGGATTGGGATTTCTTTAAGTGTAGTATGTTCAGCAACTCTGGGTTTGACATGGCCTTGTATGTTAGGCAGAGATCGCCTCTGAGTAGGCGATATGCAACAGAGTATAGCTGGAGTTTCTTTAGACGGTCAGCACAAGGCATCTGGTTTAGGCCTGTGATTCTATTTGTGAGGTATTTCTGCGGCCATTCTAGCTGTTGCAGATGTCTTGTGAGGTACATACCAAACAGGGCATTGTATTCTTTAATGGCCATAAACTAAGAACCAGTACATGAAACAATGCAACTGCTCCAGTCCAGTGGTCCAAATGAAACCACCAAATGTGTCACGATGAAAAAACTTTTATTTTCCACAAAGATTGAGTGCTTTCGTCTGTTTATATCTAAAGACTTTTTCAGAATCAAATACAAACTACAAACACACACTTTTTATCAAGTAAACATTAATCACCTGACCCAGTTAATTAATACCTTCCCTCATTGTTCAATCATTCACTTGAAAGATCATTCTGGCCAATGGCAGGATGCTACTTAGGGCTAGGGTCATACCTGCCTGGGCTACATGATCCGAGAGCTCTTCCATGTCTCTTTTCATGTAGTCCGGGAAGGTACATCTCAAGTCATTCACTCCAACATGGACAATGACAGAGTCATATTTGTACCTGTTCTGGAGTGACTTGAGTGCATGCGTTATGTGGTGGATCCTGGCACCCAACAGGCAACTAACTGTAATTATCTCCTTGTTCAGCCTGGTGAGTGGAACATCAGTGTGCCTGAATATAGAGTCACCTATGACTAAAGTGTTGGGTATGTTGTCTTGACTTAGGGGCTGCTGTTAGGTGGCACACTGGTGTTGTGAGCTATGTGATGCTTTGGTTGTGTTTGGGGTTGGTGTATGTTTGTGTTTCAGCTTCGGAGGCCCTTGTTGCTTGGGCAGGTTAATGTTAAGAGCCATCGCATATATGAGTTTTGTGTTGCTTTGTAAGGGTTTTGGTGGTGTGGGTTTTGAAGGACTATGAGTTGTTTGAGGTGTTGTGTGGGTGTTAACCTTCTCCTCTTGACTGTCTAGCAAAACCTTGGCAGGGGAGAACTTTGCTTCTAGTTTGGCTATGTAATTGCATCTCTCACAGGTTGTAGTGTTTGGTGGTAGGAGGAGAGGGCTGTCTGTGTAAATGAGGCAATTGCTGCATTGTCCCAGTATGCCCAGATTTACTGGGTGGACAGGAGAGATCACTGGAAGCTGACCCTTGGACATACCTGGTAAGGTGCTTTCTTTGTGTAGTACAAGAGCTGCTTTTCCTTACTTTTTGGCAAGGAACTTGCAATTGTAGGCTGTCTACTGCATACAACTATTTTCTCCTTATTAAAAAAGAAAGGTGAGTGCATGTAACAAATTAAGGCTTCCTAGTGCTTTTAGCAAGTTTTACAGCAAGTGCTAGTCACAGGTATATAGATTTTAGTCCCACTGCTGATAAACTAGCTAGTTAAAAGGGAAAATTTGAAGAGCAGACTTTCTGGCACCATGAATAGTTTAACCTTAGCCCTGCAGTGCAGCGAACAAATGAGGGTATTTATACCAGAAAGTTGAAAGGGATAGAAATCAGCCCAAAATGACCAATACAATTGCAATTTCAGAGCTGGAAACCATTCCTCTAGTGTTTAGTAGGCAGTACAATGCTCCCACTCTAACTGGTAAGCAGTAGGACCTCTCTCTACCACAGCAAGGTCTGGATAGCTCTGAACATTGACATTAAAGTCCTGGAACCAACAATGCCTGGAAACGGGACTATTCTAGTTAGAAAAGGAGGGAAATTAGAAAAGAAGATAGATTTTTTTGTTTTTTTTTTTCGGTTAAATTTGGCTGAACAATGCAGTTATACAGTAAATAAGCACAGAAAGGCTAATGCACTTAAGTGTACAGCCCAGAACAGTAAACTCAATTAAAACTTTGCAAAATTAGAAATTTGAAAATAGGTTCATAGGTATGTGCTAGGCTATTGGCCCTAGGGCCTATACAAGCCTAGCCAAAAATGTACCCTGGCTTTTGCCACCCAAGAAAATTATTTTCCTGTGCCCCTGTCAAGCAGAACCACAGAAGTGATCCCCGGGGTGAATTTCCTATTACCCATCCAATCATCAAGATTTTTCTTGAAGAGTGCTAATGAGGAGCTCTGTTTGACATAGCTAGGTAGTCTGTTCCAGAGTATGGGGAGTCTCTGGGACAGGAATCTATCCCTCCAGCATGTTCTGTTTAGTGTGGTGACAAGGTTTAGGTCCCTAGAGTGTGTAGCTCAGAGGGATTGGGATTTCTTTAAGTGGAGCATGTCCAACAGCTCTGGGTTTGACATAGCTTTGTATGTTAGGCAGAGATCGCCTCTGAGTAGGCGATATGCGACAGAGTAAAGCTAGAGTTTTTTGAGATGGTCTGTGTAAGGCATCTGTTTGAGGTCAGTAATCCTCTTTGTGAGGTATTTTTGCGGCCTTTCCATTTGTTGTAGATGTCTTGTGAGGTACATACCAAAAGGGGCATTGTACTCTATAATGTGTCTGAGTGATGAGTAGAGGGGAACAATGACCTCTTCTTTTTCTGAATGAGACACCTTTTGTGATGAGGTTTGCCATGTAGAAGGATTTCCTGACCACTTTGGCGATGTGATTATCAAAGGAGAGACTACTGCCCACCTGTGTTCCAAAATCACTTATCACACTTTCGGTGTTAAGTAGACTACCGCCTATGTGGTAGTTCATGGATACAGAATTTTTACCAAAGGGGATGACAATGCACTTTTTGGCATTGAGCTTGAGACCATGTCTTTGACACCAGGCATCTGTCTCAGTGAGGCCATTTTGTAGGATGTCCACATCACTAGGAGTTTCAATTATGGCTCCTAGTTTGCAGTCATCTGCGAATTTAGTTATCCAAAGACCTTCTGTGTTAGCCTGTATTTCAGAGAAGTAGATACCAAACAGGAGAGGACCCAGGACTGAACCCTGTGGTACTCCACTTGTCACTGGTCTGAAGTCTGATTTGGAGTCTGCTAATTTCACAGTGTGGGTTCTTTCAGTAAGCCAGTTGGCAACCCATCTTGTGACATAGGGATTTATACCTAGTTTAGTGAGTTTATCTAAAATTCTAGAGTGGGGGATGGTGTTGAATGCCTTGGCGAGATCTAGATAGGCTGTGTGAATCACCTTACCCTCATCTATGGCTTTGGTGACTACTTCAAAGAAGTCTATCAGGTTTAGGAGACATGATCTGTCTTTTACAAACCCAAACTGTGTGGGGTTTAGGGTTTGGAGATCTCCAATGTCTTTTTTTACGAATTCCATGATGATACGTTCCATGGCCTTGCAGACGAGGCTCGTCAGGCTAATAGGGTGGTAGTTCCCGGGGTCTGTTGTGGCCCCCCCTTTGTGGAGTGGGAAAACCATCGTGGTGCGCCACTCAATGGGCACAAATCCTGAGGTGAGGCTATGATTGAACATGGTACTTAGGTGGGGTGCCAGTTCATTCTGTAGTTCATGTAGAAGGCAGCCTGGGATGTTGTCAGGTCCCATGAATGCTGTGTTCTTGGCTTTGGATAGTGAAGTTTTTACCTGTGCAGCCATGATTACAGGAACTTTGCATTCTTCCAGTATAAAGAAGGGCCCTTTAGGGAGTGAGAGGAAGTTAGTACTGAACCTATCTGCCAGGATGTTGGCAATATCAGTTGGTTCTGTATATTTAGTGTCATTGTGCTGCAACTCAGAGCAGATCTGAGTGTTGCCATTGAGATTTTTGACATAGCTATAGAATGCTTTGTGGTTGTCTTTAGAATCAGTGGCAATGTTGTTTTCATAACTAGCTTTGGAGGATTTTATGAGGGATCTCAGCTTCTTACTGAGGCTGACCAGGGAGTTCCTCCAATCGTGGGATTTTACTCTTTTTTGCAACAGTTTCTTTCTTCTGTTGTAGAGTTTGTTTATGGCAGAAGACCACCAGATTGGCTTCCTTTTTTTGGAGGATAGCATCTTGGTTCTGTTAGGGATAGCATGATCCATGCTCTCGTGTAAATGCTTATAAAGTGCATTTGTGTAGGATTCAGCAGTCGTACCTCTATTGTCCATCTGCATAGGTGTCATGAAGTTTGCCACTTCTGTCTTAAGAAGCGTGAAATTGGCTTTGGAGAAATTTTTTATGGTTGTTTTCCTAATGGGGGTGGGAGCGGGATGTGGATGTCTTGGGTGATTAGCTTGTGGTCGGATCTGACCAACGAGGAGCTGACCTCTGGTGTGGAACACCGGTCACCCATGTTGGTGATGACCAGGTCTAGGATATTGCTGCCTCTGGTGGGGGTGTGGATAAGTTGATCCAAAGCGTTGGAATTGATGATTTCCAGAAAACATTGAGCAAAAGAGTTGGTACATGAGAAGTTTTCCCAGTTAATGGTAGGGTACTTGAAATCACCCATTATTAGAGTGTTGGGTTGTACCTTAATATTTTACAGTGTATCAAGAAAAGAGGAGTGGGAATCCTGGGGCATGGTGGGGGGTCTGTAGCAAGCTACAATCTGGATTGCGGTTTTTCCCAGAGTTAGTTGAACTTGGATAATCTCGGATGCATTATGCTGAGCAACTAGCTTGGAGGTGTGGATATACTTAATGAATATGGACACGCCTCCACCTTTAGTGTTTTGTTCCGGGTTTGGTGGCGAAAGGTGTGGTATGAATTATAGCCTGGTAATGCAGGGGGTGCTCTCTGGAGCTTTGAACCAGGTCTCTGTCACTGCACAGATGTCAATGTTCTCCATTTTAAGGACTGTCTCAAGTGAGTGCATTTTGAGGTTTAGACTTCTAGCATTGAGTAGCATTACCCTCAGATTTTGCTTGCTTGAACCTGTTATGGTGGTGAATTTGTCATTTGAACCTTGCCTAAAAAAGGCACTATAGGGGTGGCAAGAGCCTTTGCCAATATCCGGAATCCCAAGGGAGACAGGTGCAGGCCATCTCTGGCAAAGCAGCGTGGTCTGTCGATCATGTCATCCCAGGCAGACAGATAACTGGATTCCCTTAGAATGACACCAGAAGCTTAGCCAACTGTCAAAGTCAATCATTTTGTCCTTGTACTGTGGTGTCATTCTGGGTGATGGCAGAATGCTAAATTTTAACTTTTTAAATAAAGCAAGGCAAGTGCGCAACTGGAAAATGACTTACAGGAAGAAATACAGTGAAATAAGTAGCTAGTCTACTTTTTAAGATTTCTAAAAAGTGCATGTAATAAAAATGACTAAAATCTGCAAAAAATGGAAAATTTGTCAGAAACTGCATGCAGTTAGCTCAAAAAGTCTCTCTTTCTCATTTCTAGTGCTGTAGTAGTCAGTAGGATGCCCAAACAGTTTCTGCTGATCTAAAGCAAGCTCAAACACATGCAACCAGTCATATTTATTCCAGAAAGCTGAAAGAGATAGAAATCAGCCCAAAATGGCCAATAAAATTGCAATTTCAGAGCTGGAAACTATTCCTCTACTGTTAGATAGGCAGTACAATGCTCCCATTCTCACTGGTAAGCAGTAGGACCTCCCTCTACCATACCAAGGTTTGGATAGCTCTGAGCACTGACACTAAAGTCCTGAAACCAGCAAAGCCTGGAAAATGGACTATTCTAATTGGAAAAGGTGGGAAATTAGATAACAAGATAGAATTTTTTTTGGTAAAATCAGGCTAAATAATGCAGTTATACAGTAAATAAGCACAGAAAAGCTAATGCACTTGAGTGTACAGCCCAGAACAGTAAACTCAATTAAAACTTTGCAAAATTAGAAATTTGAAAATTTAAACTTTTTAAATAAAGCAAAGCAAGTGCACAACTGGAAAAATACTTACACGCAGAAATACAGTGAAATAAGTAGCTAGCCAACTTTTTAAGCTTAATGAGAAGTGCAGGTAATAAAAATGACCAAAATCAGCGTAAATTAGAAAATTCAGCAAAAAGTACTTGCAGTTAGCACAAAAAGTCTCTCTTTCTCATTTCTGGTGCTGTAGAAGTCTGCAGGATGCCCAAACAGGATCTGCTGACTTAAAACAAGGTCAGACATGTGCAAACATGCATATTTATGTCAGAAAGTTGACAGGGATAGCAATCAGTCCAAAATTGTCAATAAAATTGCAATTTCCGAGGTGAAAAACACTGCTCTAGTTTTAGATAGGCAGTACAATGCTTCCACTCTCACTGGTAGGCAGTAGGCCCTCCCACTACCACAGCAAGGTCTGGATAGCTCTGAACACTGAAACTAAATTACGGAAACCAACAAATCCTGGAAACTGAACTATTCTAGTTAGAAAATGAAGGTGGAAAATTACCAAACAAGATAGATTTTTGTTTTGTTTCTTGGTTAAATCAGGCTAAACAATTCAGTTATACAGTAAATAAGCACAGAAAGGCTAATGCACTTGAGTGTTTAGCCAAGACCAGTAAACTCAATTAACACTTTGCAAAATGAGAAATTTGAAAATTAAACTTTTTAAATAAAGCAAGGCAGGTGCACAACTGGAAAATGACCTGCATGCAAAAAGACAGTGAAATAAGTAGCTAGTCTGCTTTTTAAGCTTTCTGAGAAGTGCAAGTAATGAAAATGACCAAAATCAGCAAATATTAGAAAATTCAGCAATACATACTTGCAGTTAGCCCCAAAAGTCTCTCTTTCTCATTGCTGGTGCTGTAGTAGTCTGCAGGATGCCCAAACAGGATCTGCTAACCTAAAACAAGCTCAAACAAATGCAATAGGTTGTATTTATGCCAGAAAGTTGAAAGGAGTAGAAATCAGCCCAAAATGGCCAGTAAAATTGCATTTTCAGAGCTGGAAGCCTTTCCTCTAGTGTTAGATAGGCAGTACAATGCTCTCACTCTCAGTGATAAGCAGTATGACCTCCCTCTACCACAGCAAGGTCTGGATAGCTCTGAACACTGACACTAAAGTCCAGAAACCAGCAAAGCCTAGAAACTGGACTATTCTAATTAGAAAAGGTGGGAAATAAGCAAACAAGAAAATTTTAACTTTTTAAATAAAGCAAGGCAAGTGCATAACTGGAAAATGACTTACATGCAAAAATTCAATGAAATAAGTAGCTAGTCAACTTTTTAAGCTTTCTGAGAAGTGCAGGTGATAAAAAATAACCAAAATAAGCAAAAATTAGAAAACTCAGCAAAAAGTACTTGCAGTTAGCACAAAAAAAGTCTCCCATTCTCATTTCTGGTGCTGTAGTAGTCTGCAGGATGCCCAAAAAGGATCTGCTGATTTAAAACAAGCTCAAACATCTGCAAACATGCATATTTAGGTCAGAAGGTTGACAGGGATAGAAATCAGCCCAAAATAATTAATAAAATTGCAATTTAAAGGTGGAAAACACTCCTCTAGTTTTAGATAGGCAGTACTATGCTCCCACTCTCACTGATAAGCAGTAGGCCCTCCCTCTACCACAGCATGGTCTGGATAGCTCTGAACACTGAAACTAAAGTCCTAAAACCAGCAAATCCTGGAAACTGACTATTCTAGTTAGAAAAGGAAGGTGGGAAATTATCAAAAAGATTTTTTTCTTTCATAGTTAAATCAGGATAAACAATTCAGTTATACAGTAAATCAGCACAGAAAGGCTAATGCACTTGAGTGTTTGGCCAAGAAAAGTAAACTCAATTAACACTTTGCAAAATTAGAAATTTGAAAATTTTAACTTTTTAAATAAGGCAAGTCAAGTGCACAAATGGAAATGACTTACATGCAAAAATACAGTAAAATAAGTAGCTAGTCTACTTTTTAAGCTTTCTGAGATGTGCAGGTAAAAAAACGACCAAAATCAGACAAAAATTAGAAACTTCAGCAAAATTTACTTGCAGTTAGCACAAAAAGTCACTTTTTCTCATTTGTGGTGCTGTTGTAGTCTGCAGGATGCCCAAACAGGATCTGCTAACCTAAAACAAGCTCAAACAAATGCAACAGGTCATATTTATGCCAGAAAGTTGAAAGGGATAGACATTAGCCCAAACTGGCCAATAAAATTGCAATTACAGAGCTGTAAACCATTCCTCTAGTGTTGGATAGGCGGTACAATGCTCTCACTCTCACTGGAAAGCAGTAGGACCTCCCTCTACCACAGCAAGGTCTGGATAGCTCTAAATACTTATACTAAAGTCCTGAAACCAGAAAAACCTGAAAACTGGACAATTCTAATTAGAAAAGGTGGGAAATTAGCAAACAAGATAACTTTTTTTTTTTTGGTAAAATCAGGCTAAACAATGCAGTTATACAGTAAATAAACACAAAAAGGCTAATGTACTTGAGTTTATAGCCCAGAATACTAATCTCAATTAAAACTATGTAAAATTAGAAATTTGAAAATTTAAACTTTTTAAATAAAGCAAGCCAAGTGCACAACTGCAAAATGACTTCCATGCGGAAATACAGTGAAATAAGTAGCTAGTCTACTTTTTAAAATTTTTGAGAAGCACAGATAATAAAAATGACTAAAATCTGTAAACATTAGAACATGCAACAAAAACTACATGCAGTTAGCACAAAAAGTCTATCTTTCTCATTTTTTGTGGTGTAATAGTCAGCAGGATGCCCACACAGTTTCTGCTGATCTAAAGCAAGCTCAGACACATGCAACTGGTCTTATTTATTCCAGAAAGATGAAAGGGATAGAAATCAGCTCAAAATGGACAATAAAATTGCAGTTTCAGAACTGGAAATCATATCTCAAGTGTTAGATAGGAAGTACAATGCTCCCACTCCCACTGGTAAGCAGTAGGACCTCCCTCTACCAAAGCAAGGTCTGGATAGTTTTAAACACTGACACTAAAGTCCTGAAACCAGCAAAGCCGGGAAACTGGACTACTCTAGCTAGAAAAGGTAGGAAATTAGATAAGATAGATTTTTGTTTTGGTAAAATCAGGATAAATAATGCGGTTATACAGTAAATTAGCACAGAAAGGCTAATGCACTTGAGTGTGTAGCCCAGAACAGTAAATGCAATTAAAACTTTGCAAAATTAGAAATTTGAAAATTTAAACTTTTTAAATAAAGCAAGGCAAGTGCAGAACTGGAAAATGACTTACACTCAAAAATAAAGTGAAATAAGTAGCTAGTCTACTATTTACGCTTTCTGAGAAGTGCAGGTAATAAAAATGACCACAATCAGCAAAAATTAGAAAATTCAGCAAAAGGTACTTGGCATTAGCAAGAAAAATCTCTCTTTCTCATTTGTGGTGCTGTAGTAGTCTGCAGGACACCCAAACAGGATCTGCTGATTTAAAATAAGCTCAAACATGTGCAAACATGCATATTTATTTTAGAAAGTTGACAGGGATAGAAATCAGCCCAAAATTGTCAATAAAATTGCAATTTCAGAGGTCAAATACACTCCTCTAGTTTTAGGTAGGCAGTACAATGCTCCCACTCTCACTGGTAAGCAGTATACCCTCCCTCTACCACAGCAAGGTCTGGATAGCTCTGAACACTGAAACTAAAGTACTGAAACCAACAAATCCTGGAAACTGGACTATTCTAGATAGAAAATGAAGGTGGGAAACTAGCAAACAAGATATATTTTTTTGTTTCTTGGGTAAATCAGGCTAAACAATGCAGTTATACAGTAAATAAGTACAGAAAGGCTAATACACTTGAGTGCACAGCCCAGAACAGTAAACTCAATTAAAACTTTGCAAAATTAGAAATTAGAAAATTTAAACTTTTTAAATAAAGTTAGGCAAGTGCACAACTGAAAAATGTCTTACCTGCAAAAATACAGTGAAATAAGTAGCTAGTCTACTTTTTAAGCTTTCTGAGAAATGCAGGTAATGAAAATGACCAAAACCAGAAAACATTATAAAATTCAGTAATACATACTTGCAGTTAACTCAAAAAGTCTCTCTTTCTTATTTCTGGTGCTGTAGTAGTCTGCAGGATGCCCAAACAGGATCTCTTGACCTAAAACAAGCTCAGACAAATTCAACATTTATGCCAGAAAGTTGAAAGGGATAGAAATCAGCCAGAAATGGCCAAAAAATGCAATTTCAGAGCTGGAAACCATTCTTCTAGCGTTAGATAGGCAATACAATGCTCTCACTCTCATTGGTAAGCAGTAGGACCTCCCTCTACCACAGCAATGTCTAGATAGCTCTGAACACTGACACTAAACTCCAGAAACCAGCAAAGCCTGGAAACTGGACTATTCTAATTAGAAAAGGTGGGAAATTAGCAAACAAGACATATTTTTTTTTGGTAAAAGCAGGCTAAACAATGCATATACAGTAATGAACTTGAGGTATTAGCCCAGAATACTAAACTCAGTTAAAACGTTGCAAAATTAGAAATTTGAAAATATTAACTTTTTAAAATTTAGCAAGCTAAGTGCACAACTGGACAATGACTTACAGGCAGAAATACAGTGAAATAAGTAGCTAGTCTACTTTTTAAGATTTCTGAAAAGTGCAGGGAAATTGACTAAAATCTGCAAAAATTAGAACATTCGGCAGAAACTACATGCAGTGAGCACAAAAAGTCTCTCTTACTATTTTCTGGTACTGTAGTAGTCAGCAGGATGACCAAAAAGTTAATGCTGATCTAAAGCAAGGTCAAACACATGCAACCAATCATATTTATTCCATAAAGTTGAAAAGGATAGCAATCAGCCCAAAATGGCAAATAAAATTGCAATTTCAAAGCTGGAAACAATTTCTCTAGTGTTAGATAGACATTACAATGCTCCCACTCTCACTGGTAAACAGTAGGACCTCCTTCTACCACAGCAAGGACTGGATAGCTCTAAACACTGACACTAAAGTCCTGTAACCAGCAAAGCCTGGAAACTGGAATATTCTAGTTAGAAAAGGTGGGAAATTAGATAACAAGATAGCATTTTTTTTGCTAAAATCAGGCTAAATAATTAAGTTATACATTAAATAAGCACAGAAAGTCTAATGCTCTTGATTGTATAGCACAGAACAGTAAACTCAATTAGACCTTTGCAAAATTAGAAATTTGAAAATGTAAATGTTTTAAATAAAGCAAGGCAAGTGCAGAACTGGAAAATGACTTACACACAAAAATACAGTGAAATAAGTAACTAGTCAACTTTTTAAGCTGTCTGAGAAGTGCCGGTAATAAAAATGACCAAAATCAGCAAAAATTAGAAAATTCAGCAAAAAGTACTTGCAGTTAGCACAACAAGTCTCTCTTTCTCATTTTTGGTGCTGTAGTAGTCTGCAGGATGCCCAACAAGATCAGTTGATTTAAAACAAGCTCAGACATGTGCAAACATGCATATTTGGGTCAGAAAGTTGACAGTGATAGAATTCATCCCAAAATGGTTAATAAAATTGCAATTTCAGAGGTGGAAAATCCTCCTCTAGTTTTAGATAGGCAGCACTATGCTCCCACTCTTACTGATAAGCAGTAGGCCCTCCCTCTACCACAGCATGGTCTGGATAGCTCTGAACATTGACATCAAAGTCCTGGAACCAAAAACGCCTGGAAACGGGATTATTCTACTTAGAAAAGGAGGGAAATTAGAAAAGAAGATAGATTTTTTTTTTGTTTTGTGGGTTAAATCAAGATAAGCAATGCAGTTATACAGTAAATAAGCACAGAAAGGCTAATGCACTTAAATGTACAGCCCAGAACAGTAACTCAATTAAAATTGGCAAAATTAGAAATTTGAAAATTTTAACTTTTTAAATAAAGCAAAGCAAGTGCACAACTGGAAAATGTCTTACCTGCAAAAATACAGTGAAAGAAGTAGCTAGTCTACTTTTTAAGCTTTCTGAGAAGTGCAGGTAATGAAAATTACCACAATCAGAAAACATTAGAAAATTCAGCAATACATACTTGCAGTTAGCACAAAAAGTCTCTGTTTCTTATTTATGGTGCTGTAGTTGTCTACAGGATGCCCAGATAGGATCTGCTGACCTAAAACAAGCTCAAACAAATTCAACAGATTGTATTTAAGCCAGAAAGTTGAAAGGGATAGAAATCAGCCCAAAATGGCCCAAGAAATTGCAATGTCAGAGCTGGAAACCATTCTTCTAGTGTTAGATAGGCAGTACAATGCTCTCACTCTCACTAGTAAGCAGTAGGACCACCCCTCTACCACAGCAAGGTCTAGTTAGCTCTGAACAATGACACTAAACTCCAGAAACCAGCAAAGCCTGGAAACTGGACTATTCTAATTAGAAAAGGTGGGAAATTAGCAAATAAGATAGATTTTTTTTCTTCGTAAAAGCAGGCTAAACAATGCAGTTATACAGTAATGCGCTTGAGGTTATAGCCCAGAATACTCAACTCAATTAAAACTTTGCAAAATTTGAAATTTGAAAATATTAACCTTTTTAAATTAAGCAAGCTAAGTGCACAACTGGAAAATGACTTACAGGCAGAAATACAGTGAAATAAGTAGCTAATCTACTTTTTAAGATTTCTGAAAAGTGTATTTGAAAATTACTAAAATCTGCAAAAATTAGAACATTCAGCAGAAACTACATGCAGTTAGCAAAAAAGTATCTCTTTCTCATGTCTTGTACTGTAGTAGTCAGCAGGATGCCCAAAACCTTTCTGCTGATCTAAAGCAAGCTTAAACACATGCACTGGTCATATTGATTCCAGAAAGTTGAAAGGGATAGAAATTAGCCCAATATGGCAAATGAAATTGCAATTTCAGAGTTGGAAACCATTTCTCTAGTGTTAGAGAGGCAATACGATGCTCCCACTCTCACTGGTAAGCAGTAGGACCTCCCTCTAACACAGCAAGGTCTGGATAGCTCTGAACACTGACACTAAAGTCCTGCAACCAGCAAAGCCTGGAAACTGGAATATACTAGATAGAAAAGGTGGGAAATTAGATAACATTCTTTTTGCTAAAATCAGGCTAAATAATTAAGTTATACATTAAATAAGCACACAAAGTCTAAAGCTCTTGAGTATATAGCCCAGAACAATAAACTCAATTAAAATTTTGCAAAATTAGAAATTTGAAAATTTAAATGTTTTAAAGAAAGCAAGGCAAGTGCAGAACTGGAAAATGACTAACACACAAAAATACAGTGAAATAAGTAGCTAGTCAACTTTTTAAGCTTTCTGAGAAGTGCAGGTAATAAAAATGACCAAAATTAGCAAAAATTAGAAAATTCAGCAAAAAGTACTTGCAGTTAGCACAACAAGTCTCTCTTTCTCATTTCTGGTGCTGTAGTAGTTTGCAGAATGCCCAAACAGGATCTGCTGATTTAAAACAAGCTCAGACAAGTGCAAACGTGCATATTTAGGTCAGAAAGTAGACAGGGATAGAAAGCAGCCCAAAATGGTTAATAAAATTGCAATTTCAGAGGTGGGAAACACTCCTTTAGTTTTAGATAGTCAGCACTATGCTCCCACTCTCACTGATAAGCATTAGGCCCTCCCCCTACCACAGCATGGTCTGGATAGCTCTGAACACTGAAATGAAAGTCCTGAAACCAGCAAATCCTCTAAACTGGACTATTCTAGGTAGAAAAGGAAGGTGGGAAATTACCAAACAAGATAGTCCCCGGGATTCATGAACCTTGCGCCAGGCGCCCGCATAGCGTTGGCGTTATAACGCCAAATATGGCTGCTGAGCGATTCAGGTATGAATGAATTCCACGCGCACTACCGGCGTGCGCCGGACCGTCTCCGCCCCCCGGCGTAGGTATGCAAAACACACTGTGTGCGGTATTGCACCATGCAAATGAGGGCAATAGCGATCCACGGCGGCGCAGGCGTGAAGGGCACGGCAATGTAAACCAAAAAAAACGGTTTACATTTACCCAAACATACCGGAGGAGTAACGGAAGGCTGTCAAAGTCAGGTATCATATAGGTGCAATATGCCAATGTGGAAAGGCACCGAGAATGTCCAAAGAAAATATGCAGAAAATGTAAAAATGACATAAATGGCACGACGTAGAAAGAACAGCAGACCCCGGATGTGTGCACAGAAGTTGTAAAGCAATGAAATAATATGATAATGTCCGAAAAGAGCATTAGAACACAAATCAGCTGCACAGCCACCACACACCATAGTATGTATGTAAAGCTGCAACCCCAGCGCAATGGTTGTCAAGGAGTGGAGGCGGTGTCCGCGCCGTAATCCAGGTATTAGTAGTCAATTCCATGCAAATGAGGCAGATAATACTGAATCGCAAAACGGCGCCAGCGTAAGGATGGAGCAAACGGCGAGCGGTACTACACCGAGGAGTGGCCCACACCAGATACATGTCAACCACACAGGGTGTGCCACCGTAGGAGGAAGGATATTGAGGACAGCAAATCTGGGCTGTACAATGCACATCACAACATCATGACTGGCGCAGTTAGGAAATAGATGCGCTGACAGTACAGAATGCGCTGCATAAAATGCATGTGCACGAGGATGAGTACGTCCCCGAAAACAGTCTTGTGGCGCCCTCACCGCCAACAACCAGGGAAATAGGAAGGTAATGCGGAGAATACGAGGAAATGCGGAAGCAGTGTAAATGTATCCGTAACGAGCAATTAACACCAATCAATGCAGGAAGGGCAAACGCCGGCAGCTGATAAGTCTGCATGCAGACTCCTGCAGAACGGGAAAGGGAGGCATATGAGAGCAAAGATAATAGGGATGTAGTAGAAATGCAAAGAGCAAAGAACCGAAATAGCACAGCCAAGTACAGATGTAGCATAACCGCGTCGCAGATAAAATGCATCATATGCCATGTGCGCAGGATGCAGTAATGTAAGATGCCAGGCGAAGGCAATGCAGGCAACTGTAATGTTACACTACAGGCAGTACCGCTGCAGCTGCAAGCGTAAAACCACGGAAATAATCCATGGATAGGGTCGACAGACACACCCAATGACATCACCGGTATACAGCACAACAGTACTAAATGTGAATGCGCCCCCCACACAGCGCGATTTCCGAAACGCCGGACCGTAGGGTGTAAACAGACGGGGAACTTTTAACATGTATATGCTGGGTGCCGCCGTGGCCGTGATGCATAGGTATGTGGCAGAGACAGACGGAGTTGCGGAGGGTGGTGCCGACAACCACCGTGAGGCCTCACAGGAGAAGGAGAGTGTTCAGAGCAAGGGTGACCTACCAGGGCTGCGAGACCTGGACATAGTAGAGCGCTACAGGGTGGACAGGGACACGTTACAGCAAATCGTGGAGCTGTGCCGGCCGCGCCTGAGAACAAGAGACAACAGAGGGGAGCCCATCCCAGTGGACACAAAGGTATGTGTGTGCTTGCGAATACTGGCTACAGGTACCTTCCAAAGGCCCACCGGGGACATAATGGGCATCTCACAGGCATCAGCATCCAGGGTACTACACCAGTTCCTGGATGCCATGTTACCACATGCCCATGAGCACATAAAGTTCCCCACATCTCAGGAGGAGTTGGCTAGCAATATGCGCCGCTTCCACCGTGGTGGCACAATACCCGGAGGTCCTGGGTGCGATAGACTGTACGCGACATAGAAATCAAGTCACCACCTGGGGAGCAGGGTAGACGCTACATAAACCGCAAGGGATACCCTCCATCAATTGCCAGGTCGTGGTGCAATGCGCAGGGCATTATCATGGATGTGTGTGCTGGCAGCCCTGGAAGCTACCACGACTCCCATATCTGGCATGCCTCGCAGCTGTATCAGGTATTCGCCAGTGGGGACATCACACAAGGTCACCTTGTGGGGATGCTGGCTACGACTGGAGCCGTGGTTCATCACACCGATCAGAAATGGACACACCCAGAAGGAAGAACGACATAATGAGGCACACGCACAAAGGAGAATAATCATAGAGCGGTGTTCGATGTTGAAATCACGGTTCCGTGCTTGATACATCCGTGGAGCCTTGCAGTACTCTCCAGGCACAAGTGCCCACATATTCATAGTATGTTGTATGCTACACAATATGATTCTGCGGAAACAGCTGCTGCAGGGACATAATGCCGAGGGCCACCAAGCCCGCCACAACTGCCAGGGCAAGCACAGGCACAGGGCGCAAGGCCGCCACGGACACACTGAGCCAGCCCCAGTAGGCAGACAGAGGCGCATCTAATATGCCTACGCCTGGCAAAGAGGGAACGATAGCACATACTTTGACAGTGTAGGCCCCATGGACTGACACCTCCTGACCTGCACACACAGTAAAATGGACGCCACACAAACATGTCCGCCCGTAATGTGTACCGTATGTGCGGACGATGTGTGACTCCAACAAAGGCACCGCCAAACACTGCACACCCAATAGTCAGCAGAGCATGGAACGCCAACACTCAACGCGACGCCGTTCAACAGCACACGGCGTAGCCATATGCTGCCACTATCGGCGCAAGTCGACCACACATGTACGCATTTGCATACACAGATACCCAAATACATATCAGTACACATGTAGAAATATATGTACGCATACACAGATAGAAAGGACAACAGGGTAATATGGAACCCAGGGATGCAAGGTCACAGATAAGTAAGACGCTAAATCACCACATATTAAACATAGTGACCGACAACCCGATCATCCTGGAGGGTGGGCAGGGCAGGTAACGCCAGCCATGGAAATGTTAACCTGCAGCAATACATATCCGCCTGTCGGGATGGTCACCGTCCACGGTACAGTAACGGATAAGTGTAGGGTCACCACCTGTCCCATCGCCAGAGGGACAGTCCACCTTTGGGCAGTTGTGTCCTGCAAAACAATGACAAAATGGCAAATGTCCTGAGATTGTAGGACAAAACCATTTCCCAATTACGCTTATCAGTTTCAGAAAACAGTTATTTTGTAGAAGAAACATCTAAATATGATAATAAACAGAATAAGCAACTGTAATGCTACAGCTTCAGATTCCGCCAAAAAAGTGAATCGCTGTCCTCTGTACTGGCCGTGGGTATGTGTTGGCATGCAAAACCTGACGACGCATTTCAAAATGTCCCACCTTGGCCAATTGAAAAGGTGGCAACCCTACATTTGTGCGTGTCATATCCATAGGACATGAGTGCGGAGATACACGCCGCCACCGGGCGATGCGCCAACGAGGTATTGTGTCCAACCGCCGGTGCGAAAGCGAAAGCATACCAGTGAAGTGTACGACATTATGAGGAACGCACTTCATCTGGGGTGTAAAACAGTGCATGTTCCTCGCAGTTCCTCCAAGTTCCACATTGAAAATGTCTCTCAAACAACCATTGTTAGGAATGTATATAAATGACATCCTGGTAAATACAATGTACTCATAGTAAGTCATTAAAGGTTCTTCACTGTACGTAAATCATCATATCATAATCAACCTATGACCTACTTAGCTGAAGTTGTCACTATGCCATTACTATGTGTTCCACATTATGCCCATGTGTTTCACATTACTACTGTGTGTGTTCCCCACTCCGTCAATAGTAGGTTGTCAGCCATTGCGTCAATATGTGTATGTGTGAGGTGAAGCTGTCGTGTTCCGCTGTGTGTGTGTAATGTGTGTGCAACTGTAAACTGTGTATGAAGGTGACATGTCACAGCCGGACTGTAATAATAGGCGGAGGCATACAGTACAGGAACCATAGGCGATGTACAGCAGTACCCACAAAGTAGTACCGACATCTCCTCAGTGGCTATGCACGCATGCGACGTAAAATGATGCAAAGCTTAAATGTCCCAAAGTGTACCACAGGGCCCTAGCAAACAGGAGATGCAAAGGACGATGTACAAACCACGACCGTAGGCATGGCGCCATAACGCATACTCCACACGGTCCGTCGGCAACGCTACACAGCATCAGGCATGTACGGCGAAAATACTTAATGTGCCATCCCGCACCGATCGTGAACAGTCACGGTCCGGTAAATACCGCGGTGTGTTCCACGACCGCGACGTAAGCAAGCGGCACACCTAATAGGAGGCTACCGGTAGCATACAGTCCGCCCCAAGTATAGGACCACAATCACCGTGAACTATCAGCGCACAAAATGCCAATGGATGGTAGGCACGGACTAACATCCGCAGATATCTAACCGATGTGAAGGAGGAATACGGCAGGAAGCACACATGCAGGCTTACACCAACAGCAGACGACATCAACAAAACAAATATTCCCGAACAACACACAGGTAACCCGCAGCTCCCTAAGCACGGATGGAGCACACACACAAGCATATCTGGTATGTATAAATGCAAGACTCACACACCGCCCCTGCCAACCACATCCGCAGATATACCCCATTGCACATATCAAAGGGATAACAGCTAAAACAGTAGCAAACACATACAGGCAGTGAATGACAGCGCATACCCACAACAAGCCCGGGAAACACAAGCAGCGCCCATGCATCCATGCATTCGCTATGTACAGGAAAATAACATCCAGGTAAAACATTTGAATGCACAACGCCATCGACAGACGCCGCCAGGACACGGGACCCACATGTCGAACACAATACCATACCCAACACACACAATCCACGGCTAACACCACAGCTTAAATGTACCCGACAACACACATAGCGGATGCAGTCACACAAACATGATACAATACATACCATCCTCACGAAGGTATTGTAAATAACCAACGCCACACGAGGAAAGAACCATGGCCTAGTGCCGACGCCAGAATCTAACGAAAGGAAGGGGATCACCGCTGATATGCGATAAGTACACACCGAGGAACAGCTATTGGCCTGATTAACCCACATGCATCAGGCTTAATTTAATATAAGGAAGACCTCCTGGATATTCAAACCGTGATGTTCATACCGAACGCAGACAACGAGAAAAAGAGGAATAGAGGAATAGAGACGAAATCAAAACAAAACCTGGAAAGGTATGTCGAACCCACGACATGTACGGGTGTGTAACGACGATACGCATGACCTAATCTGTACAGTATGTGAACGGTGTGTGTAGGTAAAGATACCTGTCCATCAGGCAGAGAGAGCCAAGGTTGATATGTAATGCTAAAACGCCGCAGCATACCAACAACTGTGGAGAACGTGTGCACAGCAGTGGGACCTCTGTTGAATATGCGCGATTACCCCAGGGCCGGCTTGCCACCCTTTCAAAAGGCCAAAGTGGGAAACCGCCGACACACTTCAGATGTCGCAGGTGGACACATACCCATGGTCAGTACAAAGGTAAGAACCCTAGTCCTTTTCATGATGAAATGTGTAGTCTTGTAGCAGTTCAGTTGCTTATTGTGTGTCTTGTAACAGTTAGGAATGTACATACATAAATAAGTATGTCATGCAACCCTTACATAGCAATGGGATATAGTGATGTCCCACAATCTCATCACATGTGCCATTTGTGATACATTAGTCAGGACACAACTGCCCAAGGAGGGACTGTCCCTTGCAAAGAGGCACAGGTGGTAACCCTACCCCAGGTCTGCCGTTGCAAACACAGAACAATGCCACCACCCACCCCGATGTTGCCAGTGGATAGCCAACACTGAAGTGCCACAGCAGGATAGGACATGTATGCATAGTGTCACAGCACACATGTGCATGGGCATATACCGCCGATGTCATACGGAATGTGCGCACGACGGCACCTATCCCACGCAGTAGGGGCGACTATGTCAGTTATGTGTAATGCAAAGCTGGCATGATGGATATGTTCACAGATCATAGACAGTACCACAGGCATAGCATGCATGATGGACCGATGGGCCAATGTAATATACATACACAAGATATGTATGGCCTGCACATATGGGACAATGTAGTAGCAGAATAGGTACCCAGAATGGAGGTAACAGCAAGTGACCATGTCCAAACGCTCCATAGCTGGTGCAATGTGTGCCACAATGAAGGTCAGCAGGGCCGTGTGTAAACACATGGGCAATGTACACAGTACTGACACCCCCATGGTAGTGTCCACTGAACGGCAGAACTGGATGTCAACTGTCATGTCTATACAATATGTCCACTGTGGTGGTACCATGGGTGTGTGTCACCAACCAGCAAGGCAGCTATCACACGACTAGTGACACAGTGTGCCCCTGTGGATGTGCACAGGACCTATGTCCCACAGCATGGTGTGTGTCCAGTCGGTGGATGTCACACAGACGCTCGGCTGAGCAATGTGGCATGTGTGCACACATGCAGGACTGCTACTCCCCTGCCCACAGCAAACGCCATGTAGGAGTAATACATGCATCAGTACTGTGGAGAACATGGCCCATGGCAGAGTACAATATACCCCTGTGTCAGTGGCATGCAGGTGAGCACAGATGTGTTACATGACTGTCATTTGCATATGTCAACTGTCTGAGCTGGGTAGAGAGCACAGCATGACTATACCGAGACATGTAACGATGTATCAATTGTGTTAGGTACACCACACATCTGTCATTGTAACATGGCCCGCGGTACATGTGTGTATGGCACAGGTACAAGGGCACCCAAGGTATCAGCTAGACATACGGTCCAGACATGTGTAGTCCTGCACATGTGTACCCACGCTTATGGTGTAATATGGCAACCACAGCACCATGTGGGCTATGTGTGTGTACATCAACCATGTACAACGGATATGCCTGTATAGGGACAGTATCCATGTGATACACACCGCATGACCGTCAGTATGCAAAGGTGATGTGTATGCACTATGTGTGATGTAACTGATGTAATGATATCCACATGATATATCTGCCACACTGACACCTGTATGGGTGTCAGCAACATGAGTAGGATGAGCCAGAATGCTGCCAGGTATGTAGAAGTGGTATATGTAGGCATGTACAGTACTGTGTGCCAGCAGCTAGTGTACGATGCAAATACAGAGCATGAGGGGCCACATGTCTGAGGAATGTGCAATGCCACACGTCCCTGAAATGTCGGAGTCAGCATGATATGCCTGCACCACTGTGTGAACTGTACAGAAGGCACATGGCGTAACATGCCAAAACATACGGTATGATGTGATGCAGGATGTGTACACTGTCAATAGCATAAAGTGGAATGGTGCTGAAGGGCAAAGAGCGGATCATGTCTGATGTGATACGCTCTGTAGCACCCCAACCACCCATGCAATAATATGACAGGTGGCCAGCATGGGATGTGGTGTGCTGTGGTGCACAGAAGCCCAACAAGGGTGCCAGGAAAGGCATGCAGGTAGTCATTGAGTGTGTGAAGCATGTATGTCAAGATGTGGCCCAGTGCCATACTGAATGGCCCAGTCATGGGTGTAGAGATGCAGCCCCATACGTGCAATGCAGTACCATCCATGTGTAGTGTGATAGATGTGGTAGTGTGGTGGTCAGGGTGCACAACGACATGAATGGGCTAGCAGTCACTGACGGTGCTGCTGCAGAGACATGTAACAGCCAGGTTGGCGGATACAACAACCACGGCGGTTGAGGTGACATTGGGACTGTGTTCCCAGACATAACATGTGCATGACAGTACTATGTATGTGTCCACAGGGTTAATACAATGTCCAGCCAAGGATTGGAACCCTGTAGTGAGTGAGAGTGTGTAATGTTGGTAGGTACCCCATTGGCAGGCAGGATGCCAGCAACATCTGTGTCGCCAATGCCTGCATGACCGCGGTATGCTGCATTGAATGTGGATGTAGTCAAACAGCACAGACATACCACCACACTGCGTGAGGGCCCACACTGCAATGTCTGGCAGTCATGTGTAGGTAGCTAGCTGTGGAGTATGTCATGCACCAGCAGGACACACCATGACTGTCAAGTGACACACAACACACAGGTGAACAAAACTACCGCGGCAACAGCCTGCACATGTGCCCATACAGCACGCGGTGCATGGAACAGGAATACCACTGTGGCGACTGTGAAAGTGCCAGCACCACCATGTGTCAGTGTGGGATAGCATGGTCCCTACCAGTGTGTAAATGTAGCAGAAGTGCACTGTGATCACTGTTGGCATAGGCACATAGACTGTCCATCGGATGGGGTGCCATGCCCTCAACTACCTCTGTCAGTGGATGTCAGTAATACCGGCTGTAGTGTGTATGTACCATGCATGCTGCTATGGTTGTGTGCTTAGGGTGTGGCTAGCAGGGATGGTAAGCACGGATGTTCAGCAAACAGAGGGGGGAGGTGTGTAGGCCTAGCATACAGACAAATGGAGGTTTGGTGCATGCTGAGGGTATTGCAGGTATGGTATGTGTCGTAATGTGTCACCCAGCTATGCGTACTGCATGGCCAAGCATGTGTGGGTACGTGGGAGTCCATACTAGGGAAGGTCCTGTTGCCCGCAATACATAGCAGTAGCAACTGTCCCAGGTGCAATGTACAGCATGCCATCCCGACTGGCATGTAACCTGTGGTGTACAGTGTCTGCACTGTCGCAAGGTCACAATGTGTGTACTGGTCACAAACATGGGTATCTGAACATGGACTACCTATGATGCAATGTGTCATGGGAAAATACAGTATGTGTGTAAATCACGGTGTGGTTTGGGAACCACCCACCTGTGTGTGTTGCAGTCCAGGTATGTGACTGGGAGGTATGATCTGTGTACAATCTGACTGGCAGGTGTGCCGTAGGGCATGGAGGCATGTCCCAGGCACCGAGATAAATGACATGTGTGCTGTACTGTGTGTGCAGTGCTACTGTACAGCACAGTGGAGGGTGTAAGCATTGTCACACATCACTGCATGCTGTGCCCACTCAGACAGCTCTGCCAGAGGCAGACATGTGACACCGCTGCACAGGCAGCATAGCATGAGAAGATGTACATGTGGGCTGCACACCTTAGCCAGATGTCCACACGCCATGTGTGCCACGGTAGTGTGGTTCAACACGACTATCAGACTGGACAAACAGCACATGCCTGCATAACAACAGTATGACCATAGTCAACAGTCCCAGTGACAGAGTAGGCCAATGTAGACTATCCCTGCATGCAGACCAGTGGCTACTGGACACCTGGCTAGACACACACCTGGACGGTTAATTCACCATTGAGCCATCACATGTCCACGCCCATGTGGGCCGCATAATGTCATCACAGGGTGTTCACAATAGCAGGTGGCAAGGCAGACACGGTGTACCAGGTGATGTGTCATGTCTGCATATGTTGAGTAGCACAGCCGGTCACATGTCTGCAACATACTGGTGCATGATGTATACTGTTACATGATGAATGGAACTGCACTGTCACCCACTACAGGGCCAGCTGGCACAGGTGTGGTGTGACTGGTGTAACCCATGTTTGCACAGGATACACACTGCTGTTGTAGGCAGCCATGCTGGTGGCCACCAGTGATATATGCAGTGGTCATACAAACATACCGCATACAGTGTTCAGGCAGGAATGTCAATTGTCGTGGACGATGTGCTGCTATGTGAATGTGGGTGTTTGTTGTGAATGTCACACATCCAGAAGACACCATCTGGTGCAGTCATGGTTGTCAACACCGGTACACACATCCACAGCAGTCAGAACCCAGTCCCGACAATGTGTGTCAGTCACCCTTGCACCGCGGTGACATATGTGCACATGGCGGAACACCTCCCACTGTCATCTAAGCTGTCTACATGATGGCTGGAATGTGCTGTAGCAATGTACAATGCTGGTAGCCCAATGAAGTACCTGGAATCAGACACAGTACACTATGTCAGCCATGTAAACCATGCACAACAATGACTGCCAAACAGACATGAACAATGCATTGACACATGGAACATGTGCTCATGACAACCCCCACTGAGGTATGTTGCACATATAGATGTACAATTGTCATCTATGGCCATAGCATGGATGCAGACACACATACCCCACAGGTAGTACCATGTGATGTCGGTAGGGGGGCATTGCTTGTGTATATGTCACAGTAGATGTACATAGACATGTCCTGCATAGCCGTCATGTAGGGGTAGCTGTGGTATGTCACTACTGGACATGCCCATACAGAGTACCATGTCCCGCAGGAGATGTGTTAGGTGTGTACCACATGTGACATGCTGACAACAATCTGCGATGTGTATGGCTGCCGGTGTACCTGTGTGACAATGTCCGTGATGGGTGCAAAGGCACATAGTATCATATTGTATGCACACAAGCCCCACATAGCTCCATAGGCTGAACATACAGTACAAGGAGTGTGTGGATAGATAGCAACCCACAGGTGGAGCTGGCTATGGAGGGCGGCCACAACCACATGTGTGTGTACGGTGTTCACGCCCACGACACATGAGCATCTGAGAGGCTAGCCACAGTTGTACAGGGTCGCATGTACATATGTTCCGCAACATCCCTGTATGTCCCACCACTGGCCTGTGGACCGATGGACAACAAGCAAATGTGCAGGTATGAGATGTGCACAGCACATCACAGATGCCTACCGAGAACAGGCCTACCATGTAGACATGTGCACAGTAGGTCTGCGCCACCTGCAGTCAAACACATTAGGTGCCAAACAACACCAATAGTCCGCCAATGACACAGATGGGCTGCATGCCTCTGTGTATATATGTCTGTGAATGGCTCGCATAGCAATATAGGTGTGTCACCATTGTGAACAACAATGTGAATGGGTCGTATGTGTGAGGGTGCATCACATGTGTATGGTCAGATGGACGATACCATCAGTGGGCCTGCTATGTGAACATCCATGTCCCCATACACGGATACCTCTGCTGAGGCCAACACCACATTCACACAGGAGGGATGGCGGTGTAGTGCAGCAGCAGACATGTGGGTGGCAGCGGCAATGTATGTGCACATATGTGTTACCCACAGCAGTTCAGGCAGATATCCATGTGCATGGGATAGCGGTGTGTGTACACATACAGCATTGTGTCGATCAACATCCCAGCACATAGCACCTGCCAGGGCTACAGTGTATGCATGGATGTGTGATACCTGCATGCACCACACACACCCTCAACAAGCAGCCGCACAGCATACCTCGCTGGAGGACAGTGTCCACACCATGGTGATAAACATGTGGAACGCCCATTTTCACACAGCTATGACAAAAGCAATGGACAGCCACCCTGCCAATACCGCCAGCCCCTGAGTGGGTCACACCCATTGCCATGTATGTGGCATACCCTGCCATATCATGCAGAGATGACCAGCAAGGCTGCATGAGCTATCACGGTCCCACATGGTGCAATGGACAAAAGGCACTCTCACTATCAACCATACACAGTAGTAATGTGGTGGCGATGCACCCTGTCATGTTACAGGTGCTGTGTGATGCTCTGCACAATGTGTGCGGTACACGCTTATGCATGACCTTTCCTGCCAATGTGTCATGGTTACACATTGCTCCATGTGTATCACATAATGCAACACAGGTGAGCTGGGGCAGTTGTCCAGCACCGTACAGTGCTGTGTGGAAGTACATGGCACAACACATGCATGTGCAGGTGTCCATGTGTATGTGTACAGTGCCGCTGCTGACGCATCACAATGGACACAGACCTGATGTGTACTGACATATACACAGTGTACAGGTGAACAGTAGCACAGACGCCACATGGGGACATATGCCAACTGATATGGACATAGGTGCAGCCAGGTACACATGTCCATGGCAGGCTAACATCTACATGGTGCGTGCACAGTGTGATGGGGTGGCACACAGATATGATGTGACACCCAGTGCTCAATGGTGTGAAGCCACAACATCGGCTGTGTCACCGCCACGATGCCCTTCACAGATCACTGTGCAGATGTCGCATATGTCATAGCAATGCATTTCCAACAGTATGCCAGCACAGCAGTGTGAATGTGACTTGCCACCATCATTATGTCTTCCAGATAATGCCACGCCCCGCTTCCACCATTTAGCCGACAGGAGGACGAGGTCATCATACCATACCTCCAGAGTAACTACAACGCCTCTGTTTAGCCATGTGCCACAGCAGGCACAAGAACGGCAGGAGATGTGGGAGGAGTTGTGCAGGAGGGTGAACAGCGTGGGAAACAACCGCGAGCTACCAACAGATCCGCAGGCACTGCACAGACCTGATCCGCATGCAAGACAGCGTGCCGCTGCAATCGCCAGGCAACAACGTGGGACAGGTGGTGGGCCACCAACACAGCCCCCACTCACAGTTACGGAGGAGCTCCTGGCTAGTCTGGGGACACCCACGAACAACACGCAGAAACACCTGCGCCCATCGTGGAGCTGTGTGTCTCTCGACCTATGAGCCTGGACCTGCCTGGTAAGTCACTGATGCATGTTTGTATGATAGGCGACGGGTGTGGGTGTCATAGTACAACACATGATATAGCAATACATGCCAGGTATATGGCCACACAAGATGCAAACCATTGTATGCTATGTTGTGTTAGAGACATGTGCATAGCACATGCAACCACACACATGCATGATGTGTCATGCACAGTGCTGACCGTGGAGATAGTAATGGCTAATGTGTATACCTTTGTGTAATGCCTTTACAGGTACGTCTGGCGTGGCGCAAGGCCAAGGGTCTGTTGCAGGTGAGTCTGTTGCCAGTCAAACGCATGTTCTGCTGTATTGATATTCCCCATGTGTGTAGGCATGACATGCTCACTTGTGTGTGACCCCGTCACGGTATACAGCTCGCACCACCCGACATACACACCACCCATGTACAGTAGATACACCCGCTATCAGACAGTGGTATGACACCACACAACCAATTGGTGTGTTACGTGCATTCAGCTATGCATACAATGGTGTAGGTGTTACACAATGGCTGCATGTGTAGTATGCATTGGTATGCCACCGCAGTATGGACACAGTACCACAGAGTGAGCTGTGATCTGGCCAGAGCACAGGTGTTACCAATGTGACCCATGCCCCTGCATCGGTGCACATCGCCAGACATGGCGCATGCCATGTCCCATGCACGCGGATGTCTGGCTGCAGCATTGTCACACCATGATATGACCTATGCACAACATAGCAGACATACACACTGTCAGCATATCCAGAGAATGTGACACGCCACACTAGTATGGGTGTATGTCACATGGGCCACCACAGGGCCGCGGTGCACAATGTCTACCACACACAATTGTCAATGAGTCAGAAAGACAAGGCCATGGTTGATACCTACAGGCATGTTGCCACACAGCACATCCACAGTGGGTACTCACCATTGCACCCTGTACACACATAGTGGGTTCATCAATGTAGTGGACCCCTGGACATCTGATGTAGTACACCAGTGACATGACATTCCTCTCCACAGCTACTACAGGTGCCTCCAATGTTCACTATATATGTGCTGCTGAGCAGCTGAACTGGCTTACAGACATGGCATTGTAATGCGCCCAGGTCACGATCATCGCACAGACACATAGCTGTGTCCTGCTACTGTGCAGTGGCACAGAGCCCGCACCACACACCGCACAGCTATGCACACAGCTCACAGCAAACGCATCTACACAGACATCACTGTTACACATACATTGTATCTGTACACTGTACACATAACACTGCACCATGACAGCCATCATGATGTGGTGCATGCGGTGGGACACCATCTTCACACGCCCACATGATACCGCACATGTTTGCGCTGTACATTACATACCGTTGCCAGCCATGTGTACTCCCAACTTGCCCGTGGCCACACGGTGTATCACGCTGATGCATGCAAACTACCATGAATGTGTGTACTGCATGCCTACTAAATGACACCTGCCTGTTGTACTGTCCCCACCAGGGCAGTGTACATATTGCCACTAAGAATGTCTGGTCTGCATTCACTGGTCTGTGTTGTGTGAATGCTGCATGCCACCTGCATAATCACATGCATGCTGTGTGTGTGTCTGTGTGTGTGTGTGTGTGTGTGTGTGTGTGTGTGTGTGTGTGTGTGTGTGTGTGTCTGTATTGTAACCGATGGTATGTCCTTGTATTGACAGGTGCTGTTGTTATGCTACCCTCCCGCGGTCAATCTGATGCTAGTGTCCCCACAGATACTAGTGGTGATGAGCATGTGCATGAGGCACAGGCAGGGTCGACACAGGCAGAGACTGTGCCACTGGAGAACATCACACATACGTCCCTTTCATCCCTGCACACAGTTCAGATGCCGACACATACCCCAACACCATTGCCCATAGATGATGGTCAGTCAGCGACTGTTGTCCCCGAGCAGGAATGTGTGGTGGCTGCAGAAGGTGTGGGGACACACGATGTTGCCAGTGTAAGGACTGGTGCAGTGCCACGCAGGCATGTGGCAGGTGCTGCCCGTAGGGGAGCACCGCCAGACATACACCTGCCGCCCAGGTGCAGCAGCTGGTATAAGCAGACGCATGTTCCAGACTGTAATAGCGGCGCAGGCACGTATCGTACGACAGAACCAGGACGGGCAGAGGCTGCAGAGGTCTGCAATCCGCACTTAAATGACAGCATCCAGGCATTGGCGAATGCACAACAGCATCTTGCCAATGTTCTGGATAGGAGATTGGGCGATATGGCTGGTCTCATCGATCGAGGCTTGGCCATGCTTGAGCCGCAGCACTGCGTGCAGGAACACCAGGTAGGGTGAGGCATAGTGCACGCGGGTCGTGCCAGCAACACCACCTGCAGCAGGTCAGCGCAGCGCGCACCTCCCATGCCCACACAGACAGTGATGGTAGCAGTAGCACTGCAGCTGCTACCACACCATCCACACCTGACAGAGCAGGCCACGGACGCGGCCCTGACGGCCCCGTCAGGCACGCTTCCAGCGGACATGTGACATCGGAGAGTGGACAGTCTGTACCTCCACCCGTCGCGTCTGCGGCGACCCCAGGCAGGCGCGGGTCACTTCGCCACCGGCAGACACAGTGAGCCATAACACCTGCACTGTACAGTCAGGGGCTGCCAAGCATACCCCGTGTAGGCATCACAGATGACTGAACTGTGTACACACACACCCACACACAGCAGACACAACTGTAGGGCTCCACCACACCCACATGCAATCTACATAGTCATGCCCACTCAATGCACTGGCCCTTACACACACACATGATGTCATCCATTGGTACAGCCCATGCCTGTGGCACACATATCACCCTGTGCAAATGATTAAGTCTCTGCCACATAACTGTGAGCCACACCATCAATGCACGGTTAAGCTGACATATTATGATGCACAGGGTGGACACGATAGTGAGAGGTGTATGTGATACCTGTGTCCGCATAGTACGTGCTGTGTATGTTGTGGTGTGTGTGTATGGCTGGTGGCAGGTGTGTATGTGATGTGTGTTCTGCACGGACATCATGCAGCAGACATACCATGCAGGACAGGTGCAGCATTCATTGATATGTGTACACAGTATGTGTGGTGGTTACATGTGTAGCACCATGTCGGTGCAGTTAACCCGTATGATACTCATGGTGTACGTGCACGGGCCTACTCGGGGCACTGTAATTAGTTCCCCACGGTAGTCGTGGTGTACCCACAGGCATGTCTGGCAAAATCAGCATAGCACAGTTACCCACATCTGGCATGGACCCCTACATAGGTACATAGGCACACATGAACGTGACAGGATATGTGCCCTACGACATGTGTGGACCTAGCATGACTGTGTGTGGCATCTAACACCCTCAGGATGGTGATGCCATATCCATCAGTCACCAGTCCCTGGTCTAGCAGTGACACACAGAGGTTGACTGGCGATAACTATAGGCACACATACACACGACAATAGCAGTACTGGACAAAGGCAGTCAGGGCCTTTCCTTCACATGGCCTGGCACCTCTCCCTGTGTTGTAGTGTGTGTCTGGCCGCTACCCTGTTCCCCAGCACGCCCCACTCATCGCTGGGTGAGGTGTCTGACAGTCGCTTCTGTGCCCGTGTTCGCATGGGGCCTGGGAGGTGGAATGTGCCCATGTCACCCAGGACAGACATGGCCGTATGTCGGGCACAGAGCACCACGGAGCAGCTGTGCTGTGGAGATCCACAGCCAGTGTCCCCTTGGCCGTGCACCTTGTGACACATGCCCTAGCTGTGTCATCCCCGTCTTGTGGAGCGCTTATGTCCTTCCGAGTGCTGCAGGAATCAGGTTTGCTACTGGCCACATCTGCCATTGTACGCAGTCATTGCTCTGGTGTGTGATGTGTACAGGGTACAATGAACACCCTGATGTGGTTGCCATTCCATCCAGACCAGGAGGCCACAATGGAATGTCTTCACACCCACATTGCCATTGTGTGTGTTGACAGAGGTTGCCAACAGGTGTGGTAGCCATTACCCTGAACATGTCCACCATCTTTAATGGCGTACCACCTACATGTGAAATTGGGACCAACATGTTCTTCACACTGGGTAGGGCTGCACCTTCTCTGGCATATGTTAGCAGGCCATGGCTCTGGCACCAGTCAGCCATGTCTATGACGCCCTAGGTGGATGTACGTTAACATGGGGTGCTGGGTATGTTGGCCGGTGCGTAGTCATCTGCATACCTTGTCTGCTACAATCCCCTATGATTGCATGCACATTGAAGGTCGGATGCTATCTGGCAGGGTGCACAGGAGTGAGCCCTGTGGCCTCCACTGGGTCCAGATATGAGTGTGACAAAGCACCTTCAGCACCAACCCTGTGTGGTGTGACCTCCAACCTGTGTGAGAAGCATCGGGTGACATATGTCCCCACATGTATGCTGGCGAGCCTTTACATGGGTCCCATGTGTAGTGTGCTCTGAACGCCCCAGCAGGTCATGTTACTGTGTGCAAACCCACATATCCCCATCAATGGCCTTGGTGAACACTCCAGACTGGACGAGCAGGTTCGGGAGGCAGGATCCGGACTTGACTATGTAGTTGTCGGTATGTTCCCGTATTGGCTATACACCGCTATCTGTAACCATGCCCAACTCTATGGATCTCCACACAGCTTTGCAGACAACATTTGTCAAGCGATAGGGTGTGGCTGTTGACAGTCCATAGGAGCACTACCCTGGCATAGTGGGACCACAGATGCCATATGGCATCCATTGGGGACATAGCCCATAGTAAGGCTAACATGACACAGTGGCCGCATGTGTGGGCCGAGGGCCTCAAAGAGGATGGGTAGCACACAGCCAGGGAAACCATCGGTGCCCATTGCTGCCTGGCAAACGCCATAGAGATATGGGCTCACCCCAGGCCATATGACATGTTTTGGAGGATACACTCTGGTGGGATGGATATGTTCCCTGTTGGGGTATGCATGGAACATGTCCTGTGGTATGCAGACAATGTCTGTGGGTGCAGTGACTGTTGTACCATTCTGGACCATTTCCAGGCATGTCAGTGTGCCCCCAACCATGTCCTTACCACAGTTAGGGAAGGCCCTGTGGTTGTCTCATGTGCCCTCTGCAGTACCACTCCCACGAGCGGACCTGGATGTTGGTATGTGTGATGGTGACGCCGGTATGAATGGGTGATGGTTTCCCTGGTACTGTCATTGCCCTGCCATGTAGTAGCTCCAACTGTTGATGTACAGGTAGTCAGTGGCTGCGGTCCACCACACCATGTGCCTACCTGTGGTGGACAAGGTCCTGATGTCATCATGTTTGCCTGTTGCAGACATGCATGTGGGTGGTCAGGGAAGGCATTCGGTAGGTGTATTCCGTCTGGCCTCTGTTCAACATTGGCATGGAGGACATGTAGGGTACCACACCGGTCATATGATGTGTGTGGTTTTCTGTGGAGAGGTCATCACTGAGGTCCCCCATGCTGGTGTTGGTTACAGTGAGTGGATGACCAGTGGATCCACTATACGTTCTTGCATCACCATTGAGGGCTGTACATCCTGTGTGGGGCCTATCCTCACCATGCGTGATGGGCAGAACTGTCAGACATCCCCCCCCCCTGGTATGTATGGTGCATGGCTGTTTAACAGTGGCCAGGTGTGTGAACACCTGTGACTGCTGGCGTACTGTGTTGCGCCATGGGTAATGTTCCCAGGCTATGCATGGGTGGTTCATGTCACACAAACGGTGCTGTTGTGAGAGCATGCCCACCCACCAGTGTCCTCAGGACATCTGTGAAGGTATCCTGTGTTTGTGAGGGTTGTCTGTAGCATGCAACAAACTGTAGGCCAGTCCTACACATGGTTAATTGCACCTACATATTCCCCGCAGCAACAACAAGGTCTGTGGCATGACCGGTTACTGTTGTGTGGCCGGACACACACACAGGATGGTCCGTGATTCCGCCACCCATGCCGCCGCACCATGTGTATGCATGTCTGATCTGTGCCGACGCTTAAGTGTCTGAGCATGCCCAGTAGGCAGTTGTGTAGATACACACACAGCACAGTGCACACCGCAGCCGCCTGCAGTAATACCCGGTGCATGCCTCTATCCCCACGCAACGGCCACGCCTGTGGCATGGCCAGGTTTCTGTTGTGTGGCTGGACACACACGACGGTCCACATTACGCCACCCATGCCGCCGCAACATGTGTATGCATGTCTGCCCTGTGCCGAGTCTAAGTGTCTGAGCATGCCCAGTATGCAGTGATGTACTGATCAGTAGTTACTTGTTATTCTCGACTGCAGCACTAACGCAGTTACTGTACGGGCGACCTTTGGCTGGTAACAGACTGCGGATCGGATCGCGACGCTGTCCGAACACCCGAGCGGGCGATTGCCTTTGCAAATGATACCACTCACGAGGAGTATGCTCTCCTGACAGCGCCTGCTCAGTAAACTCGTAGCTGCTCTGTAAATGCTTCATACTGTAGTGTGTTCATGTAGATAGGCGAGGTTCGCCCCCGCCCTTTCCGTGTCTGTGTGTCTGTGTGTCTGTGTGTGTGTGTGTGTGTGTGTGTGTGTGTGTGTGTGTGTGTGTTTCCATCTGCCTCTGCGACTGATTATGCTTTTAGACGGTCCGCAACACATGCCTTGGCTATTGCCAACTATTGTCTTGGCGGCTGACGCCAGCAGCCTACAAGTATGCCTGTGACAGCGCCTGTTTAGCAAACTCGTAGCTGCTCTGTAAATGCTTCATACAGTAGTGTGTTCATGTAGATAGTCGAGGTTCGCCCCCGCCCCTTCCGTGCGTGTGTGTGTGTTTCCAGCTGCCTCTGCGACTGATTATGCTTTTAGACGCCCGCAACACATGCCTTGGCTATTGCCAACTATTGTCTTGGCGGCTGACGCCAGCAGCCTACAAGTATGCCTGTGACAGCGCCTGTTTAGCAAACTCGTAGCTGCTCTGTAAATGCTTCATACAGTAGTGTGTTCATGTAGATAGTCGTAGGTTCGCCCCCGCCCTTCCGTGTGCGTGTGTGTGTGTTTCCAGCTGCCTCTGCGACTGATTATGCTTTTAGACGCCCGCAACACATGCCTTGGCTATTGCCAACTATTGTCTTATGGCTGACGCCAGCAGCCTACAAGTATGCCTGTGACAGCGCCTGTTTAGCAAACTCGTAGCTGCTCTGTAAATGCTTCATACAGTAGTGTGTTCATGTAGATAGTCGAGGTTCGCCCCCGCCCTTCCGTGTGTGTGTGTGTGTTTCCAGCTGCCTCTGCGACTGATTATGCTTTTAGACGCCCGCAACACATGCCTTGGCTATTGCCAACTATTGTCTTGGCGGCTGACGCCAGCAGCCTACAAGTATGCCTGTGACAGCGCCTGTTTAGCAAACTCGGTAGCTGCTCTGTAAATGCTTCATACAGTAGTGTGTTCATGTAGATAGTCGTAGGTTCGCCCCCGCCCCTTCCGTGTGTGTGTGTGTGTGTTTCCAGCTGCCTCTGCGACTGATTATGCTTTTAGACGCCCGCAACACATGCCTTGGCTATTGCCAACTATTGTCTTGCGGGTGACGCCAGCAGCCTACAAGTATGCCTGTGACAGCGCCTGTTTAGCAAACTCGGTAGCTGCTCTGTAAATGCTTCATACAGTAGTGTGTTCATGTAGATAGTCGAGGTTCGCCCCCGCCCCTTCCGTGTGTGTGTGTGTGTGTTTCCAGCTGCCTCTGCGACTGATTATGCTTTTAGACGCCCGCAACACATGCCTTGGCTATTGCCAACTATTGTCTTGGCGGCTGACGCCAGCAGCCTACAAGTATGCCTGTGACAGCGCCTGTTTAGCAAACTCGGTAGCTGCTCTGTAAATGCTTCATACAGTAGTGTGTTCATGTAGATAGTCGAGGTTCGCCCCCGCCCCTTCCGTGTGTGTGTGTGTGTTTCCAGCTGCCTCTGCGACTGATTATGCTTTTAGACGCCCGCAACACATGCCTTGGCTATTGCCAACTATTGTCTTATGGCTGACGCCAGCAGCCTACAAGTATGCCTGTGACAGCGCCTGTTTAGCAAACTCGGTAGCTGCTCTGTAAATGCTTCATACAGTAGTGTGTTCATGTAGATAGTCGAGGTTCGCCCCCGCCCCTTCCGTGTGTGTGTGTGTGTTTCCAGCTGCCTCTGCGACTGATTATGCTTTTAGACGCCCGCAACACATGCCTTGGCTATTGCCAACTATTGTCTTGCGGGTGACGCCAGCAGCCTACAAGTATGCCTGTGACAGCGCCTGTTTAGCAAACTCGGTAGCTGCTCTGTAAATGCTTCATACAGTAGTGTGTTCATGTAGATAGTCGAGGTTCGCCCCCGCCCCTTCCGTGTGTGTGTGTGTGTGTTTCCAGCTGCCTCTGCGACTGATTATGCTTTTAGACGCCCGCAACACATGCCTTGGCTATTGCCAACTATTGTCTTGCGGCTGTCGTCAGCACCCTACAAGTATGCCTGTGACAGCGCCTGTTTAGCAAACTCGGTAGCGCTGCTCTGTAAATGCTTCATACAGTAGTGTGTTCATGTAGATAGTCGAGGTTCGCCCCCGCCCCTTCCGCAGCGTGTGTGTGTGTGTTTCCAGCTGCCTCTGCGACTGATTATGCTTTTAGACGCCCGCAACACATGCCTTGGCTATTGCCAACTATTGTCTTGCGGGTGACGCCAGCAGCCTACAAGTATGCCTGTGACAGCGCCTGTTTAGCAAACTCGGTAGCTGCTCTGTAAATGCTTCATACAGTAGTGTGTTCATGTAGATAGTCGAGGTTCGCCCCCGCCCCTTCCGTAGCGTGTGTGTGTGTGTTTCCAGCTGCCTCTGCGACTGATTATGCTTTTAGACGCCCGCAACACATGCCTTGGCTATTGCCAACTATTGTCTTGCGGGTGACGCCAGCAGCCTACAAGTATGCCTGTGACAGCGCCTGTTTAGCAAACTCGGTAGCTGCTCTGTAAATGCTTCATACAGTAGTGTGTTCATGTAGATAGTCGAGGTTCGCCCCCGCCCCTTCCGTGTGTGTGTGTGTTTCCAGCTGCCTCTGCGACTGATTATGCTTTTAGACGCCCGCAACACATGCCTTGGCTATTGCCAACTATTGTCTTGCGGCTGACGCCAGCAGCCTACAAGTATGCCTGTGACAGCGCCTGTTTAGCAAACTCGGTAGCTGCTCTGTAAATGCTTCATACAGTAGTGTGTTCATGTAGATAGTCGAGGTTCGCCCCCGCCCCTTCCGTGTGTGTGTGTGTGTGTTTCCAGCTGCCTCTGCGACTGATTATGCTTTTAGACGCCCGCAACACATGCCTTGGCTATTGCCAACTATTGTCTTGGCGGGTGACGCCAGCAGCCTACATGTATGCTCTCGACAGCGCCACGCCAGTTAACTCGGTAGCGCTGTGTAATTGATTCATACTGTACTGAGTACATGTAAATAGACGTAGGTTCAGCTCCCGTCCCGTCCGAGTGTGTGGGTGTTTCGGCTGCTTTCGAGCATACAGCTGAATAAGCAAATTGTTACAGTGTTCACAATCAACAGTGTGATATTTAAAATCATGTTCGACTCACATTGTTGTTTGTGAACATTCGTAGACATAGCATATTTCCTGCACACGCTAGGGAAACAACGAAAACGCTGCATGTTTTCATGAACTGTTCAAATGTTACTAAGACTTGGGTTGTGTCGAACCACGGTGACTATTCTTGCTGCATGTTTCCGGTTTGTTTGTGTTGCATCGCATAATATCATGTAATACGGTGTTCATAGTATGCTTTCTGTGATGGTGACATGTGTGTGTTTCGTTAGCAGTACGTCTCTGCTTTCTATGCTGTGGCTACATCCCCATTGCTCGCATGGAAAGTGACAAATGGAAGTGTAAGGGTGGACATTTAAAGCCTGGATACGTCCATGTTATGTGTAAGTCTCACGGGCCCAACGGGTGATAGCGCATACATGTCTATGAAGTACCTTTGGATACCATATGCACCTGTCGTGGACGAAATGTTTATGTTGACTGTTCCATCTACCTATGTGTGACATTGTTTGGGGCCATAGGGTGCCAGCAAGTCTTCCCTGTTCATTGGGTGTTTGCCATGTTGTATTGACATCAATCCTATTAATTCACCGAAGGATGTCTTTCTTTGGTGTCAACGCCATAGTTTGACCATCCTATGTCATTCCCAGCAGACGTGGAGATTGTGCCATTGGTATCTTTACACAGGTGACCCATCTGTTCCACTGTATAGAAGCTGTCATCCCCATTGATGTTCTGGCACATGGTGTGTTGTGTACGCCGGTATCTGCCCAGCGGCCTTTCTTTGAATGGGGTGTGTACTGTACACCGTGATCTGTATTCCCTGGGTTATGCCTTGCAACAGCTGTGGATTCCCCAGGTTGGCAGCTATGGGTGCCATCTTGGCCGTACGCTTGTCCATCCATGGGAACCGCCTACTGGACACTAGTATCGGGCTGTCAACATTTCACAGCTGCATTCTCCATTTCCGTGGATGATCGGTATTAGTATTGCGGAGTAACGATGTGCCATGTCCACATCCCGCACACGGGGCGGGATGGTGAATCATCTGCCAATCCACACCGACACCCATATATGCATACCCACGATACCATGTCTGCAACCGTCGACAGTACCCCTTGCACACCCTTCATGTGTGCGGAAATGGGATGTGGACGACGTATGGATGCAGCAGCCTGGGGAGTCCTATTCATATGTCCTGCATTTCATGGACGGCTGTCATCACCCTTGAAGACACCTGTGGTGCACATATCTACCTGTGCCGTAGTCACGGCTGTCACCTCTTCCGGTTCACACTATGTTGCTCACACTCACTTAAGGAGTAATATTTGGGTCCTGCAATGGACACCGATGTGCATATGTAAGGTTTAGGACATGTTGGACTGTGTCCATTCGGCCAGTGGGTCTGACTGCCGCCATATGTTCCCCATTCCCGGATGTCTGTCCGCCTACCCATATTATGTAGTGCTACGTAACCCGTGTCCTTCCACAATCTACCCAGAGGGTGTTACTGTAGTCCTGCAGGTTGGCAACAGCTTTACATAATCCTCACAGGTACCACTGTGAACTATCCGCCACTGAATCGTCAGTATAACACAGCCGGTACATGTAGAACCTATGAATTCATGACAGTATGTCGGTTATGTGTGTGAACTCCATATTTTAGCGATAGTATGGCCTTCCTACTTGACGTTGTTGGTGTGCCATTAATATGTGTTCCGCAGGTCGCAGGTATGTTCCGCCGAGTGGAGGCGGGTGATCCCCACATACTGGATAGCACCTTCGCTGCTGTGTACGCTGGGATTCGCATGGCAGGATGGATGTCTACGGGGTGTATGTACTGCTGTTTCCATCTTTATGTCCTGTGTCATGCCCTACTACGGCTGTGTGATTCCAGCAGGCTTGCTATTATGGGTGCCATCTTGTCCGTGACGCTTGTCCATCCTTGGGAAATGCCTACTGGACACTGATGTAGGGCTGAACACATTTGACACATGCCTTTAGCATTACCCTATGGGTGCTTTGCATCCTTACTGGGGACTAAGGCACGGCCTGTACCCGCAGCCCTCCCACGGGCGGACAACGGATTATCAGCCAAACAACACCGAGACCCATTTTGCATACCCAGGATACCAGGGCTGCAACCCCCACGGCACGCATGACACATCCTTCATGTGCGGAACTGGGATATGGACGACATGTATGGACACGGCAGTCTGGGGACCTCTGTTCATATGTCCTGCATGTGATGGGCAGGTATCATCAACCTTAAACACGCTTGGTGGTGCATATGTTCAGCTGTGCCGTAGTCACGGTTATTACTCTGATTGGCGATCTCGATGGATAACGGCGCAGACATCGTAATGTTTGGAGTCCTACAATGGACACCGATGTGCATTTGTAAAGTGTAGAACGTGTTTGACTGTCCCCATCTGGCCATTGGTATTGACTGCCGCTGTATGTTCCCCAGCCGTGGATGTCTGCTTGACTACCCATCGTTTGTATGACATGCCCTATCTATATCCACGCGTTAGTATGCGAAATACAGCAAACCTTAAGGCCCTGCCCATCTTCATAAACGACATTATGGAACATATATCGGCTGAAACAGACACTGTCAAATACGATAGACTCCACAGTGAAGGGATACTGAGCTCTCTCAACTACTAACATGGGGCACCGTCGAGTACGGATGTCATGACATAGCCGCCCCTAATTCACTTCCTTCAGAGTCGGTTTAAAGCTTAATTAATCAATAAACCTGCTCATAGTTAGGTGGACAGTGCTCCAAGTCTTGATTATAACGTGACATATACATATCAGTGTTGCATGCCTTACTTCATGGAAACAATAATACGGCAACAATGTGTTAATATATCTACAATATTGGTAAATACAATCAGTATCCGGACACATAGTTGATAATTGGTGAGAGTGCACCTTAGAATGTAGTGTGTTGATCAGGTTATTGTATATCGATGTGTATATTAGTAGCATTACGATAACAAAGCATGGAATCAATAGGTACTATTTAAGCATGTATTTGACAATTATGAATGTAAACGTGTGGAGGAGACATCCGTAACCTTCCCTGGTTCCACTGGATCACACACGCACACGTATACTCGCATGTCCGGATTGTGGGTTACGCGCACGCCGCATTACGCATCTCCGTGATTCCGCTTATATATGTTTACAGTGTCTGTGTGGTTACGGTTTTATGCTACTTGTGACTATTCCGTAACATATGTCTGATCCGTTGACGGACGGTGCAGAAAGCACTTACAGCTTTATAAATGTAACAGTCTTTGCAGCATGGACGCTTTACGCATTACACGCACATCTATATGTTCTATAGTCATAATTCCAACGTGACTGCAGTCACGCTTGACACTTACTGTGCCCACTGCACGCTACCTGTTCCCTGCCACTAATATGCCTACCCGCGGTACCTATGTACATTTACATATCACCCCCCCCCCCGCACACACTCACGTCACAGGCATCCATTCCCCTGCTGGGAAAGGTGCGGTACTGCATGTTGAACATTCCTAATTCCTCCTCGCTCTTGGCCCAAGATGCATATGTCGTCACCACAGGGCTGTTCAGATGACAGCTGCTTATATCCCATATGCATACAGGCCTTCGATTGTCAGGGTGTTGCTGTGGTGCTTTGGGTTTGGTGTTGTCCGCCCACTGTACGGGACCGCCCTGACCCTGTACGAATGTTAGATGAGTCACATGGGCACGTTTTGTCCGTGTCCATGGTACCATGTCACGGGCCCCCATTAGTCTTAACCGTAGCGCCGATTGTCCGTGTATCCGCTGTAGATCTCAAGTATACTAATTGCACACGGTCTGATCGAACTAACCTACTGCCATTACTAACCCTCCGTATGTATGGGCTGTGTCGCAATATTACAAGGGTTTAACATTGCGTGACGACTTTCACTGAGCCACAGACATGTCCGTTGCTTTTTTTGGCCCTGTTCCGCTGTGCTACACACATTTAACATGGCGTAACAGGTTGAACAGCTCAGACACGAGGACATCGGGTTGTCCGTCATTGTCTATTATTGAATGTCTCTGTGGAGTTTGTTTCACAAAGCGACACATTGTCGGCATTGTTAACGGACATCTCGCGCAGTACGTCCGCACCGACGCGGGTGACGCATGTCTGCCTTTGGCCGCTTAACAGGCATTATGCTGTGCCATTATGTCTGGGGATATATGGTTTCCTTCCCTACGTAGATGATGTGCCATACTAGCAATGACCCTAGCGATGACCCGCGTCTGGGTGTGGGTACTGCTGTATTACCCACGGGAAGAGTGGCCTTAGGGTAAGTGGTGACCTAGGCAGAGGTTGCCACCGATACGTCACCCGCTACCCTCCTGGTCTACCTACACCAAATAGAGTCTGGAAAGGTGCCCCGAGTAGAGCAACACCCTAGACGGCTACCTACTTGGCCTATGCCTAAGGCCGGCTATGTGTGTGGTCCCTTGGGCATCGGACTCGAACGTGGCACGCCTGCCGCTGGTATGTCCAGCATTACCCACATCCAGCCCCAAGGCAGTTAACACAACATCCATGGGTCCACATGGTGTCCCAGCTGTGCACTCCGGGAACTCTATGGGGAATTTAACCCACACTTCGGACAGCTGTGTAATCCTAACCTCACCTCAGGATACATACCTGAGTAGTAGCACAGGGCGATTGTAGTCACACTCCACATAGATGGTGCCTCCACTGACCCTGGGTATTACCATACCATTACTTTGACAAGCCTTATCTGCAAAGCCATGGAGATGGATCATAATGGGACACATAGATTAGGACATAGGGGACCCGATACTTTGGATACAACCCAGTTTAGCTTGGTCATAGTCAGATCATGCCCTTTACACGTGTTTCACTTTGTAGAATCAGTCACCAAGGCCATTGCTGAGGGTAAACCAGTCCATACAGCCTACCTCAACCCGGCAGAGGCCGCCGACACAATACCCCCTCGGGTATACTTGATAAACCCGTCATCTTGACTGTAAATCCATACATCGCCCTATGGTTTGCAAACGGGCTAGGTCACAGAACACACATGGCCATAGTTGCTGGCGCCATGTCATACTCACAGCCAGTCACAGGTGGTGTCCCATGGGGCTCAGTCCTGGGTCCACTATTTCCAGCTTCTACATTTCCAATGTACACGCACACACAGGGGGGTTATGGGTGAAAATGTTTGCATACGACTGCAAACCGGATGCCAAGGTCAGACACACATCTGACACAGATATCCTTCAGGAGTGCCTCACAGATGTGGATAAGTGGTACCAGAGACATGTCCTACAGCTAAATGCCAGGAAATGCATAGGCATACCCTTCGGGATGAACAAGGTTACCCCGAGCTACCATATAGGTGGCAGTCCACTGAACACGGAGGGGTTACCAGTGATCTGGGGACACGTGTTGTTGTTAACCGTTCGTTAGACACACATGTTGCTAACATAGTTGTGTAGACCTTCCACATTGGCCACATCATCATGAAGGGATTCACATCTAGATCAGGGGAGGTCATTGTCCCCTTGTACTCATCACCAATAGACCTATGATTGGGTACAATGCCCCGTTCAGAATGTATCTGACCCAACACCTGCAGCAGCTGGAAAGGCACCAACAGTTCTTCGACAAACGGATGCAGGGTCTCAGGTATATGTGTTATACTGACCAACTGAAAGGATTCCAGCTGTATACAATTGCATACCACTTGCCCAGAGGTGACCCGTGCCTGGCATGCACGGCTAGGTCGAACCCAGATCTGATGACTATGCTTCACGTCAATAAGGTAAATCCCTCAGAACCACAAGGGCAGCTGACGTACACCTTGACACTGTCATTAATCGAACGTGTTGTTGGGACGGATTCATCACCCAGACACTCACTATGCTGTGGAACAACATCCCAGTACATGTGAGGGCAAGCACCTCGCTGGCCTTCTGTTAGTATTTACACATGGATGTCTGGATTGATTTATTTCTGTAACCTTCTAAATGAATGTTACATTAGCACATTGTGAATCTTTACATTTCGATGGTCTATTTTACAGTACTCATATTCATACGGTTTATGTGTATATATTATGGTTCATTCATATTACTAGGTGTCTGCAGTTCTGTTAATATATTGGCACAATCCGTAGGACATATACATGTAGCTTACACAGTCAGACATTTGGAAAACATTTTATGTTGGTTCATGTTTCATATATGTACATATATTTCCATTTTCCGATGAATACTGTACCTTCGAGCAATGTCTGTTGTCCTCACTGTGTGGGATGTGTAACCCAAGTAAGGTTTGTTCGCTTGTCTGCCTTTAAGGCATGTAATTAGTACCTAGCACATCTAATGTACCAACCAATTAATGCTTGTAAATTTAGTAGGTTGGACTACATTGTATGTAGTCTGAATAAGTCTGCTTATGAAGCAGACGAAGTGTGCTCCAATACACTATGGTGACTGCCTTTAATTCTTGGTGTGCTCTGGTTGGTCACTGACGGTCCCTACAGTACCTCGTCTTTGCTTTGGACTTCATCGGCTGGTTGTCTGTGTTTCTTGTATGGAGAATGTCGACTGTAGTCCCTATGTGTATGAGTTGTGTAATGCTTTACTACGGCAGTGTAATTCCACCGGGTTTGCATTTATGTGTGCCATCTTAGTCATACGCTTGTCCATCCATGTGAATTGCCTACTATACCCTGGTATGGGGCTGTACACATTTCACCCCTGCATTTTGCATTCCCCGGAGTATGGTGTGCATTATTAGCGGAGAGTGACGCATGTGCTACGACACGCCCCTCCCACGGGCGGACAAAGGATTGCCTGCTAAACAACACCGAGGCCTGATTCTACATACCCAGACTCCCTTGACTGCAACAGTGGACAGTACCCATTACACATCCTTCATGTGTGCTGCAGTGTGATGTGGACGCAGCTGTATGGACCCGATACCCTGGGTATCTCTGTGCATGTGTGCTGCAGTTCATGGACAGCTATCATCAACATTGAACACGCCATGCGGCCTATGTGTACCTGTGACGTGGTGACGACAATTAGATCACATGAGTAATGCAGGAAGCTAGCAGGCATGCTCTGAACAGAATTTTTGGGTCCTACAATGGACACCGATGTGCATTTGTCAAGTTAGATGTTGCTGGACTGTGTCCACCTGCCCAGTGCTTTTCACTGCTGGTGTATGTTCCCCAATCGCGGATGTCTGTTTGACTACCCATTCCACATGGTGCTACATAACCGGCTGTGAACAAATGACATACATCCAAAGATGGTGGTTACCAACTGCTTCATATAAACCTCAGACATCCCAATGGGACATATCCGCCACTATATTTCCAATATAACACCACCAGAACATGTTGCTTACCTATGCATTCATGTAACCATGTTGTCTTCGTAGGTGGGAATGCCATAGTTTACACATCCTACGGACGCTGTGTGTGTGCCATTAGTATGTGTTCCACAGGTCGCACATCTGTTCCGCTTGTACGGTAGCGGTGCTCCTCAGTCTGTTGCTGGCAGACTGAGTGCTGTGTACGCCGGTGTTGGCACGAGTCCGCTCTGTATGTGGAATGTCAACTGTGGTCCCTATGTGTATTTCCTGTGTCATGCCTTACCGCTGCTATGTCATTTACCCGGGTTTGCAGTTGTGGGTGCCATCCTGGCCATACGGGTGTCCATCCATGACAATTGCCTACTGGACACTACTATAGGGCTGTACACATTCCACACCTACATTTAGCATTCTCCGGAGTATGGTTTGCATTATTAGCGGAGAGTAAGGCAGGTGCTACGAGAAATCCCTCCCACAGGGCGGTAGAATGATTGCCTGCGAAACAACACCGAGCACAGAATCTACATATCCAGAATCCCTTGACCGCAACAATTGCCAGTACCCATTACACATACGACATGTGTGCGGAGGTGTGATGTGGATGCAGTGCTATGGACCCGTACCCTGTGTAATTCTGTGCATCTGTGCTGCATTACATGGACAGCTATCAGCAACATTAAACACGCTTATGGTGCATATGTGTACCTGTGACGCCAATAAGTTCAGGTACGCATTGAAATAAGACATAATTTGGTTCTTTCCACAATTTTTGGGTCCTACAATGGACACCACTGTGCATATGTAAAGTGTAGAGCTTGTCGGGCTGTGTCCTTGTGAGCAGTGGGTTTCACTGATGCTGTGTGTTCAGCAATTGTGTATGTGTGCTTGACTACCCATACTGTGTTGTGCTACAGGAAACATGTCTTCCGACACCAGAAACCAATGCTATACATCCATTGTTGCAGGTTAACAACCACTTTCATACCATACCCAGAGGTCACGATTGGGAGGTATTGCCACTTTATTATCGGAACAACACCCCAGACTGTGTACATCATGGGAACTTTAGGCCAGTCTTACCGCCATTTCCAATTGTAATTGGCAGACACATGTCAATACATGTATGATAACACATATTGTCATGCAGAAGTTGATCTATGTTATTTGGACATTGGCTTCTGCTTTTGCCATCCGCTGCTGTGAGTGTTACCAGTTAACATACACATTGATTGCTCGGAGGCAGACTACACACTACTGCGCAGTACTGTGGTCTCCTTTAAGGACCCTGAGCCAGTGGTCAATGGTACAGCAGCCACTGCATCAATCACATTTGCCATCTACCAGTACCTACAGGACTGCATGTACCAGGCATTCACTTACCCAACTGTGGTTCATTGTACCAATGCCAAGCGCCCAGTGTGGTGTACCCCAGCCATACACATGATGTACAACACGAGGAGGTGGCTACTACAGAGTGGAGCAGACACCTTGTGAGGTGTGACACCCTTGGTCATCATATGTGTACAGTTACACAATGTCATGGGATTGTCCAGGGCACATTCCACAGATATACCTACATGGACCTGGCTGACAATCATACCACCTTCAGTTGCTATGCTCGACACCTGTGAGGTCACTACCACATATGCTCTGACTGGGTTCACATAGAGGTGGGGTTTACTCAACATACACACATTGCCGACATACAGGCTGACAGGTCCAGTGAGGACATCTCCACACCCTCCACCACACATGTGGAGATGTCTGTACCAGCGGTTTGTGGTCACCAAATGTTCTGTGACACACAGGTGGGACATGCTCTCTCCAGGGTAGTGTGAATAGCATCCATGAGACCAGATGGTGAGCCCGCTGTGTACTCCACTATCTCATTTGGGATTAGGACCCACAGTTAGGACAGCTATTTCTTTATAGCCTCACCTCAGGTAGGGTGGCCAGGTTGTATCGCATGACAACTGTATTCCCACATCACAGGGCCAATGCCTCCACTGAGGCTGGTTATTACTGTCCCAGTACCCTGAGGAGACCTATCTGCATAGACATGGGGTGGGATCATACGGCGGTTCGTCCATGACTGCATAGGGGACATACATACTTCGGATCCCACACGGTTTGTCTTGTTCAGGGCGGTTCATGCCTTTAAGACATGGTTGACATTTTCGACGGTCACCCAGCCCATTGCTGGGGTGTTGCAGTCCATACAGCCTACCTCGCCTGGCAAAGGGCTTCATAACATTACCCCTCAGGTAACGCTAATGAAACCATTGGCTGATGTGAACATGTACATCACAGAATGTGTTGTAAACTGTCTATGTGACACAACCCACATGGTCATAGTTGCTGGCTGCATGTCAGACCAACTGCCTGTCACAGGTGGTGTCCCATGTTGCCATTCCGTGGGTGCACCCCTGTCATACATCTACATTTCCACGGTACAGGCACACACAGCGTGTTATGGGTAACATTGTTTGTAGATGCTTGCAGAACAGATGCCATACTGGGACGGACATCTGACACAGATATCCTTCGCAGGGGCCTCCCGGATATGCATATCTGCTGTCAGGGACATGTCCCACAGCTAACTGGTACATAATGCAAAGTCATACCTGTCGAGGGGTCGAGGTCACCCCTGTACAACGATAGGTGGCTGTCCACACAGCACAGGGGTGACTACCAGGGATCAGGGGACAGGGTTTGTCGGTCGCCTTTCATTCAACACACACATTGCTATCGTGGTTCTGTGGGGATTCTACATTGACCACCTGTATGTGCAGGGAGTCACATCTGACTTCACAGCCCGACACGCATACACGGTCAGTATATAGCATAGAACTTCACTTATTTGCCTAAGTATGAGCTTATTGTTGTGGCAGTTTGGTAGCTTATTCTGTTTCTTGGGACATTTAGGTATTTCAGTTACGGAAATAACCGATTCAGGCTACAATTACATTAAATACGGAAATCATTATGACCTACACTCTTCGCACACTTCCCGCTTGTAATGCTTTATTTCGAACACGATGCCAATACAGGGACTGCCCTCGCAAAGTGGGACGGTTGGTGACCTTAGTCGCTACTCCTATGTCGGTGCGGCGTGCTGACATGCTGCTGTACACCTTCTCTGACTATGCACACTCACAGTACATTGCTGTACGGACACGGTATTACGCTGTATCCTTTGTTCCTTGGACAGGTACATTTCGGCCGCGTGGGTTTTATTTGCTTCTCTTGTTTAGTTGGGACGGATACTTTGTTGCATACTCTGCGGACATTTCATTCGGCACGGGCCATGGCTGCAGCCATTTCTATTCTGGGCGGACTATGCCAGACAGCACGTTAGGTTGCTCTTCGCCTGCCTGCTTAGACACGCCTACTGACGATCCTACTTGGGCTCGCCACGCACACCACGCACATGCCTGTGGTTACGGTGCACTCTCATTAATATGCATATGGCGCTACTGCGCCGGCTATGCAATGCACCGCCGGCGCAAGCCTTACGCCGGCCTTGCGCCGAGCTTCATGAATCCCGGGGAGTATTTTTTTCTTTCTTGGTTAAATCAGGATAAACAATTCAGTTATACAGTAAATAAGCACAGAAAGGTTAATGCACTTGAGTGTTTAGCCAAGAAAAGTAAACTCAATAACACTTTGCAAAATTAGAAATTTAAAAATTAAACTTTTTAAATAAAGCAAGGCAAGTGCACAACTGGAAAATGACTTACATGCAAAAATTCAGTGAAATAAGCAGCTTGTCAACTATATAAGCTTTCTGAGAAGTGCAGGAAATAAAAACAACCAAAATCAGCAAAAATTTGAAAATTCAGCATAACATGCTTGCAGTTAGCACAAAAAGTCTCTCATTCCCATTTCTGGTGCAGAAGTAGTCTACAGGATGCCCAAAAAGGATCTGCTGATTTAAAACAAGCTCAAACATGTGCAAAAGTGCATATTTAGGTCAGAAAGTTGACAGGATAGAAATCAACCACAAATGGTTAATAAAATTGCAATTTCAGAGGTGGAAAACACTCCTCTAGTTTTAGATAGGCAGCACTATGCTCCCATGCTCATTGATAAGCAGTAGGCCCTCCCTCTGCCACAGCATGGTCTGGATAGCTCTGAACACTTAAACTAAAATCCTGAAACCAGCAAATCCTGGAAAATGGACTAGATAGAATAGAAAAGGAAGGCGGGAAATTACCAAACAAGATAGAATTTTTTTCTTTCTTGGTTAACCAGGATAAACAATTCAGTTATAGAGTAAATAAGCACAGAAAGGCTAATGCACTTGAGTGTTTAGCCAAGAAAAGTAAATTCAGTTCAACACTTTGAAAATTAAAAATGTGAAAATTAAACTTTTTAAATAAAGCAAGGCAAGTGCACAACTTAAAAATGACTTATCTGCAAAATCCGAACCCCTTGAGAAAAATTCCCAGACCCTTACCTGTATTGTGCGGGGTGTGATTATGAGGCTATCCCCCACCCGGAAATTCGTGCATTGTGTCTTACAAAGTTCGGGACATTAAACACGCTTATGCGGTGCATATGTGTACCTGTGACAGCAATAAGTTCAGGTACGCATTGAAATAAGACATAATTTGGTTCTTTCCACAATTTTTGGGTCCTACAATGGACACCACTGTGCATATGTAAAGTGTAGAGCTTGTCGGGCTGTGTCCTTGTGAGCAGTGGGTTTCACTGATGCTGTGTGTTCAGCAATTGTGTATGTGTGCTTGACTACCCATACTGTGTTGTGCTACAGGAAACATGTCTTCCGACACCAGAAACCAATGCTATACATCCATTGTTGCAGGTTAACAACCACTTTCATACCATACCCAGAGGTCACGATTGGGAGGTATTGCCACTTTATTATCGGAACAACACCCCCAGACTGTGTACATCATGGGAACTTTAGGCCAGTCTTCCGGCCATTTCCAATTGTAATTGGCAGACACATGTCAATACATGTATGATAACACATATTGTCATGCAGAAGTTGATCTATGTTATTTGGACATTGGCTTCTGCTTTTGCCATCCGTTGCTGTGAGTGTTACCAGTTAACATACACATTGCTTGCTCGGAGGCAGACTACACACTACTGCGCAGTACTGTGGTCTCCTTTAAGGACCCTGAGCCAGTGGTCAATGGTACAGCAGCCACTGCATCAATCACATTTGCCATCTACCAGTACCTACAGGACTGCATGTACCAGGCATTCACTTACCCAACTGTGGTTCATTGTACCAATGCCAAGCGTCCAGTGTGGTGTACCCCAGCCATACACATGATGTACAACACGAGGAGGTGGCTACTACAGAGTGGAGCAGACACCTTGTGAGGTGTGACACCCTTGGTCATCATATGTGTACAGTTACACAATGTCATGGGATTGTCCAGGGCACATTCCACAGATATACCTACATGGACCTGGCTGACAATCATACCACCTTCAGTTGCTATGCTCGACACCTGTGAGGTCACTACCACATATGCTCTGACTGGGTTCACATAGAGGTGGGGTTTACTCAACATACACACATTGCCGACATACAGGCTGACAGGTCCAGTGAGGACATCTCCACACCCTCCACCACACATGTGGAGATGTCTGTACCAGCGGTTTGTGGTCACCAAATGTTCTGTGACACACAGGTGGGACATGCTCTCTCCAGGGTAGTGTGAATAGCATCCATGAGACCAGATGGTGAGCCCGCTGTGTACTCCACTATCTCATTTGGGATTAGGACCCACAGTTAGGACAGCTATTTCTTTATAGCCTCACCTCAGGTAGGGTGGCCAGGTTGTATCGCATGACAACTGTATTCCCACATCACAGGGCCAATGCCTCCACTGAGGCTGGTTATTACTGTCCCAGTACCCTGAGGAGACCTATCTGCATAGACATGGGGTGGGATCATACGGCGGTTCGTCCATGACTGCATAGGGGACATACATACGTGGCATCCCACAGGGATTGTCTTGTTCAGGGGCGGTTCATGCCTTTAAGATATGGTTGACATTTTCGGACGGTCACCCAGCCCATTGATGGGGTGTTGCAGTCCATACAGCCTACCTCGTCCTGGCAAGGGCTTCATAACATTACCCCCCTCAGGTAACGTTAATGAAACCATTGGCTGGGATGTGAACATGTACATCACAGAATGTGTTGTAAACTGTCTATGTGACACAACCCACATGGTCATAGTTGCTGGCTGCATGTCAGACCAACTGCCTGTCACAGGTGGTGTCCCATGTTGCCATTCCGTGGGTGCACCCTGTCATACATCTACATTTCCACGGTACAGGCACACACAGCGGTGTTAAGGGTAACATTGTTTGTAGATGCTTGCAGAACAGATGCCATACTGGGACGGACATCAGACACAGATATCCTTACAGGGGCCTCCCGGATATGCATATCTGCTGTCAGGGACATGTCCCACAGCTAACTGGTACATAATGCAAAGTCATACCTGTCGAGGGGTCGTAGGTCACCCCTGTACAACGTATAGGTGGCTGTCCACACAGCACAGGGGTGACTACCAGGGATCAGGGGACAGGGTTTGTCGGTCGCCTTTCATTCAACACACACATTGCTATCGTGGTTCTGTGGGGATTCTACATTGACCACCTGTATGTGCAGGGAGTCACATCTGACTTCACAGCCCGACACGTACACACGGTCAGTATATAGCATAGAACTTCACTTATTTGCCTAAGTATGAGCTTATTGTTGTGGCAGTTTGGTAGCTTATTCTGTTTCTTGGGACATTTAGGTATTTCAGTTACGGAAATAACCGATTCAGGCTACAATTACATTAAATACGGGAAATCATTATGACCTACACTCTTCGCACACTTCCCGTTTGTAATGCTTTATTTCGGAACACGTATGCCAATACAGGGACTGCCCCTCGCAAAGTGGGACGGTTGGTGACCTTAGTCGCTACTCCTATGTCGGTGCGGCGTGCTGACATGCTGCTGTACACCTTCTCTGACTATGCACACTCACAGTACATTGCTGTACGGACACGGTATTACGCGTATCCTTTGTTCCTTGGACAGGTACATTTCGGGCTGCGTGGGTTTTATTTGCTTCTCTTGTTTAGTTGGGACGGATACTTTGTTGCATACTCTGCGGACATTTCATTCTGCACGGGCCATGGCTGCAGCCATTTCTATTCTGGGCGGACTATGCCAGACAGCACGTTAGGTTGCTCTTCGCCTGCCTGCTTAAACACGCCTACTGACGCATCCTACTTGGGCTCGCTCACGTACACTACGCACATGCCTGTGGTTACGGTGCACTCTCATTAATATGCATATGGCGCTACTGCGCCGGCTATGCAATGCACCGCCGGCGCAAGCCTTACGCCGGCCTTGCGCCGAGCTTCATGAATCCCGGGGAGTATTTTTTTCTTTCTTGGTTAAATCAGGATAAACAATTCAGTTATACAGTAAATAAGCACAGAAAGGTTAATGCACTTGAGTGTTTAGCCAAGAAAAGTAAACTCAATTAACACTTTGCAAAATTAGAAATTTGAAAATTAAACTTTTTAAATAAAGCAAGGCAAGTGCACAACTGGAAAATGACTTACATGCAAAAATTCAGTGAAATAAGCAGCTTGTCAACTATATAAGCTTTCTGAGAAGTGCAGGAAATAAAAACAACCAAAATCAGCAAAAATTTGAAAATTCAGCATAACATGCTTGCAGTTAGCACAAAAAGTCTCTCATTCCCATTTCTGGTGCAGAAGTAGTCTACAGGATGCCCAAAAAGGATCTGCTGATTTAAAACAAGCTCAAACATGTGCAAAAGTGCATATTTAGGTCAGAAAGTTGACAGGGATAGAAATCAACCACAAATGGTTAATAAAATTGCAATTTCAGAGGTGGAAAACACTCCTCTAGTTTTAGATAGGCAGCACTATGCTCCCATGCTCATTGATAAGCAGTAGGCCCTCCCTCTGCCACAGCATGGTCTGGATAGCTCTGAACACTTAAACTAAAATCCTGAAACCAGCAAATCCTGGAAAATGGACTAGATAGAATAGAAAAGGAAGGCGGGAAATTACCAAACAAGATAGAATTTTTTTCTTTCTTGGTTAAATCAGGATAAACAATTCAGTTATAGAGTAAATAAGCACAGAAAGGCTAATGCACTTGAGTGTTTAGCCAAGAAAAGTAAATTCAGTTCAACACTTTGAAAATTAAAAATGTGAAAATTAAACTTTTTAAATAAAGCAAGGCAAGTGCACAACTTAAAAATGACTTATCTGCAAAAATAAAGTGAAATAAGTAGCTAGTCTACTTTTAAGCTTTCTGAAAAGTGCAGGAAACAAAAATGACCAAAATCAGCAAAAATTAGAAAATTCAGCATAACATACTTGCAGTTAGCACAAAAAGTCTCTCTTTCTCATTTCTGGTGCTGTAGTAGTCTGCAAGGTGCCCAAATAGGATCTGCTGACCTAAAACAAGCTCAAACAAATGCAACATATCATATTTATGCCAGGAAGTTGAAAGGGAAAGAAATCAGCCCAAAATGGCCAAAAAATTGCAATTTCAGAACTGGAAACCATTCCTCTACTGATAGATAGGCAGCAGAATACTCCCACTCTCAGTGGTAAGAAGTAGGACCTCCGTTTACCACAGCAATGTCTGGCTAGCTCTGAACACTGAAACTAAAGTCTTGAAACCAACAAAGCCTGGAAACTGGACTATTCTAATTAGAAAAGGAAGGCAGGAAATTAGCAAACAATAGAATTTTTTTTCTTTCTTGGTTAAATTAGGCTAAACAATGCAGTTATACAGGAAATAAGCACAGAAAGGCTAATGCACTTGAGTGTTTAGCCAAGAACAGTAAACTCAATTAACGCTTTGCAAAATTAGAAATTTGAAAATTTCAACTTTTTAAATAAAGCAAAGCAAGTGCACAACAAGAAAATGACTTACACACAAAAATACGGTGAAATAAGTAGCAAGTGCACAACTAGAAAATGACTTACACACAAAAATACGGTGAAATAAGTAGCTAGCCTACTTTTTAAGCTTTCTGACAAGTGCAGGTAATAAAAACAACCAAAATCAGCAAAAATTAGAAACTTCAGCAAAAATTACTTGCAGTTAGCACAAAAAGTTATTCTCGTTTGTGGTGCTGTTGTAGTCTGCAGGATGCCCAAACAGTATCTGATGACCTAAAACAAGCTCAAACAAATGCAACAGGTAGTATGTATGCCAGAAAGTTAAAAGGGATGGATATTAGCCCAAACTGGCCAATAACATTGCAATTACAGAGCTGGAAACCATTCCTCTAGTGTTGGATAGGCAGTACAATGCTCTCACTCTCACTGCTAAGCAGTAGGACCTCTGTCTACCACAGCAAGGTTGGGATAGCTCTAAATACTGACACTAAAGTCCTAAAACCAGCAAAGCCTGGAAACTGGACAATTCTAATTAAAAAAGGTGGGAAATTAGCAAACAAGATATATATATATATTTTTTTTTTTGGTAAAATCAGGCTAAACAATGCAGTTATACAGTAAATAAGCACGGAAAGGCTAATGCACTTGAATTTATAGCCCAGAATACTAAACTCAATTAAAACTATGTAAAATTAGAAATTTAAAAATTTTAACTTTTTAAATAAAGCAAGCTAAGTGCACAACTGGAAAATGACTTACAGGAAGAAATACATTGAAATAAGTAGCTAGTCTACTTTTTAAGATTTCTGAAAAGTGCAGGTAAAAAAATGACTAAAATCTGTAAAAATTAGAACATTCGGCAGAAACTACATGCAGTTATCACAAAAAGTCTCTCTTTCTCATTTCTGGTGCTGTAGTAGTCAGCAGGATGCCCAAAAAGTTTCTGCTGATCTAAAGCAAGCTCAAACACATGCAACCAGAATTATTTATTCCAGAAAGTTGAAAGGGATAGAAATCAGACCAAAATGGCCAATAAAATTGCAATTTCAGAGCTGGAAACCATTTCTCTAGTGTTAGAAAGGCAGTACAATGCTCCCACTCTCACTGGTAAGCAGTATGACCTCCCTCTACCACAGCAAGGTCTGGATAGCTCTGAACACTGACACTAAAGTCCTGAAACCACCAAGCCTGAAAACTAGAATATTCTAGTTAGAAAAGGTTAAAATTAGATAACAAGATAGAATTTTTTTTTATTAAAATCAGGCTAAATAATTAAGTTATACATTAAATAAGCACAGAAAGTCTAATGCTCTTGAGTGTATAGCCCAGAGCAGTAAACTCAATTAGACCATTGCAAAATTAGAAAATTGAAAATTTAAACGTTTTAAAGAAAGCAAGGCAAGTGCAGAACTGGAAAATGACTTACACACAAAAATACAGTGAAATAAGTAGCTAGTCAACTTTTTAAGCTTTCTGAGAAGTGCAGGTAATAAAATCGACCAAAATCAGCAAAAATTAAAAAATTCAGCAAAAACTACCTGCAGTTAGCACAAAAACTCTCTCTCATTTCTGATGCTGTAGTAGTCTGCAGGATGCCCAGACAGGATCTGCTGATTTAAAAGAAGCTCAGACATGTGCAAACATGCATGTTTATGTCAGAAAGTTGATAGGGATAGAAATCAGCCCAAAATGGTTAATAAAATTGCAATGTCAAAGGTGGAAAACACTCCCCTAGTTTTAGATAGGCAGTACAATGCTCCCACTCTCACTGGTAAGCAATAGGCCCTCCCTCAACCACAGCAAGGTCTGGATAGTTCTAAACACTGACACTAAAGTCCTGAAAGCAGAAAAGCCTAGAAACTGGATTATTCTAGTTAGAAAAGGTGAGAATTTAGATAATAAGATATAATTTTTTTTTCGTAAAATCAGGCTACATAATGCAGTTATACAGTAAATAAGCACAGAAATGCTAATGCACTTGAGTGTATAGCCAGAACAGTAAACTCAATTAAAACTTTGCAAAATTTGAAATTTGAAAATTTAAACTTTTTAAATAAAGCAAGGCAAGTGCAGAACTGGAAAATGACTTACACGCAAAAATACAGTGAAATAAGTAGCTAGTCTACTATTTAAGCTTTCTGAGAAGTGCAGGTAATAAAAACGATGAAAATCAGCAAAAATGAAAAAATTCAGCAAAAAGTACATGGAGTTAGCAAGAAAAGTCTCTCTTTCTCATTTCTGGTGCTGTAGTAGACTGCAGGATGCCCAAAAAGGATCTACTGATTTAAAACAAGCTCAAACATGTGCAAACACGCACATTTATATCAGAAAGTTGACAGGGATAGAAATCAGCCCAAAATTGTCAATAAAATTGCAATTTCAGAGGTAGAAAACACTCCTCTAGTTTTAGATAGGCAGTACAATGCTCCCACTCTCACTGGTAAGTAGTAGGCCCTCCCTCTACCACAGCAAGGTCTGGATTGCTCTGAACACTGAAACTAAAGTACTGAAACCAGCAAATCCTGGAAACTGGACTTTTCTAGTTAGAAAAGGAAGGCAGGAAACTAGCAAACAAGATAGATATTTTTTGTTTCCTGGTTAAATCAGGCTAAACAATGCAGTTATACAGTAAATAAGCACAGAAATGCTAAAACACTTGAGTGTACAGCCCAGAACAGTAAACTCAATTAAAACTTTGCAAAATAAGAAATTTGAAAATGTATACTTTTTAAATAAAGCAAGGCAAGTGCACAACTGGAAAATGTCTTACCTGCAAAAATACAGTGAACTAAGTAGCTAGTCTACTTTTTAAGCTTTGAGAAGTGCAGATAATGAAAATAACCAAAATCAGAAAACATTAGAAAATTCAGCAATACATACCTGCAGTTAGCACAAAAAGTCTCTGTTTCTTATTTATGGTGCTGTAGTTGTCTACAGGATGCCCAGATAGGATCTGCTGACCTAAAACAAGCTCAAACAAATTCAACAGATTGTATTTAAGCCAGAAAGTTGAAAGGGATAGAAATCAGCCCAAAATGGCTATTAAAATTGCAATTTCAGAAGTAGAAAACACTCCTCTAGTTTTAGATAGGCAGTACAATGCTCCCACTCTCACTGGTAAGCAGTAGGCCTTTTCTCTACCACAGCAAGGTCTGGATAGCTCTGAACACTGAAACTAAAGTCCTGAAAATAGGAAATCCTGGAAACTGAACTATTCTTGTTAGGAAATAAAGGCGGGAAATTAGCAAACAAGATAGAATTTTTTTGTTTCTAGGTTAAATCAGGTTAAACAATGCAGTTATACAGTAAATAAGCACAGAAGGGCTAACGCACTTGAGTGTTTAACCAAGAACAGTAAACTCAATTAACACTTTGCAAAATTAGAAATTTGAAAATTATTTTTTTTTAAATAAAGCAAGGCAAGTGCAAAACTGGAAAATGACTTACCTGCAAAAATATAGTAAAATAAGTAGATAGCCTACATTTTAATTTTTCTGAGAAGTGCAGGTAATAAAATCGACCAAAATCAGCAAAAAATAGGAAATTCAGCAAAATATACTTGCAGTTAGCAGAAAACGTCTCTCTTTCTCATTTGTGGTGCTGTAGTAGTCTGCAGAATGCCCAAACAGGATCTACTGACCTAACACAACCTCAAACAAATGCAACAAGTGGTATTTATGCCAGAAAGTTGAAAGGGATAGAAATCAGCCAAAAATGGTCATTAAAATTGCCATTACAGAGCTGGAAACCATGCCTCTAGTGCTAGATAGGCAGTACAATGCTCTCACTCTCATGGTAAGCAGTAGGACCTCCCTCTACCACAGCATGGTCTGGATAGCTCTGAACACTAGCACTAAAGTCCTGAAACCAGTAAATCCTGGAAACAGGACTATTCTAATTAGAAAATGTGGGAAATTAAATAGCAAGATTGACTTTTTATTTTTTCATACAATCAGGCAAAATAATGCAGTTATACAGTAAATAAGCAAAGAAAAGCTAATGCACTTGAGTGTATATCCCAGAACAGTAAACTCTCAAGCCAAGTGCACAACTGGAAAATGACTTACATGCAAAAATACAGTGAAATAAGTAGCTATTCTACTTTTTAAGCTTTCTGAGAAGTGCAGTTAATAAAAACGACCAAAATCAGCATAAATTAGAAAATTCAACAAAAAGTACTTGCAGTTAGCACAAAAAGTCTCTCTTTCTCATTTCAGGTGCTGTAGTAGTCTGCAGGATGCCCAAACAGGATCTGCTGATTTCAAACAAGCTCAAACATGTGCAAACATGCATATTTATGTCAGAAAGTTGACAGAGATAGAAATCAGCCCAAAATGGTCAAAAAAGTGTAATTTCAGATGTAGAAAACACTCGTCTAGTTTTAGATAGGCAGTACAATGCTCCTTCTCTCACTGGTAAACAGTAGGACCTCCCTCTACCACAGCAAGGTCTGGATAGTTCTAAACACTGACACTAAAGTCCTGAAACCAGCAAAGCCTGGAAACTGGACTATTCTAATTAGAAAAGGTGGAAAATTAGATAATAAGATAGATGTTTTGGTAAAATCAGGCTAAATAATGCAGTTATACAGTAAATAAGCACAGAAAGGCTAATACACTTGAGTGTACAGCCCATAACAGTAAACGCAAAATTAGAAATTTGAAAATTAAATTTTTTAAATGAAGCAAGGCAAGTGCACAACTGGAAAATGACTTACATGCAACAATTCAGTGAAATAAGTAGCTTGTCAACTTTATAAGCTTTCTGAGAAGTGCAGGAAATAAAAACATCCAAAATCAGCAAAAATTTGAAAATTTAGCATAACATACTTGCAGTTAGCACAAAAAAGTCTCCCATTCTGATTTCTGGTGCAGAAGTAGTCTGCAGGATGCCCAAAAAGGATCTGCTGATTTAAAACAAGCTCAAACATGTGCAAAAGTGCATATTTAGGTCAGAAAGTTGACAGGGATAGAAATCAGCCACAAATGGTTAATAAAATTGTAATTTCAGAGGTGGAAAACACTCCACTAGTTTTAGATAGGCAGCACTATGCTCCCACGCTCATTGATAAGCAGTAGGCCCTCCCTCTACCACAGCATGGTCTGGATAGCTCTGAGCACTTAAACTAAAATCCTGAAACCAGAAATCCTGGGAACTGGACTATTCTAGTTAGAAAAGGAAGGCGGGAAATTACCAAACAAGATAGAATTTTTTTCTTTCTTGGTTAAATCAGGATAAACAATTCAGTTATAGAGTAAATAAGCACAGAAAGGCTAATGCACTTGAGTGTTTAGCCAAGAAAAGTAAATTCAATTAACACTTTGCAAAATTAAAAATTTGAAAATTAAACTTTTTAAATAAAGCAAGGCAAGTGCACAACTGGAAAATGACTCGTGCAAAAATACAGTGAAATAAGTAGCTAGTCTACTTTTAAGCTTTCTGAGAACTGCAGGTAATAAAAATGACCAAAATCAGAATAAATTAGAAAATTCAGCAAAAAGTACTTGCAGTTAGCACAAAAAGTCTCTCTTTCTCATTTCTGGTGCTGTAGTAGTCTACAGGATGCCCAAACAGGATCTGCTGATTTAAAACAAGCTCAAACATGTGCAAACATGCATATTTATGTCAGAAAGTTGAAAGGGAAAGAAATCAGCCCAAAATGGCCAAAAAATTGCAATTTCAGAACTGGAAACCATTCCTCTAGTGATAGATAGGCAGTAGAATGTTCCCACTCTCACTGGTAAGAAGTAGGACTTCCGTCTACCACAGCAATGTCTGGCTAGCTCTGAACACAGAAACTAAAGTCTTGAAATCAGCAAAGCTTGGAAAGTGGACTATTCTAATTAGAAAAGGAAGGCAAGAAATTAGCAAACAAGATAAAATGTTTTTCTTTCTTGGTTAAATTAGGATAAACAATGCAGTTATACAGGAAATATGTGCAGAAAGGTGAATGCACTTGAGTGTTTAGCCAAGAACAGTAAACTCAATTAACGCTTTGCAAAATTAGAAATTTGAAAATTTTAACTTTTTAAATAAAGCAAGGCAAGTGCACAACTGGAAAATTACTTACACGAAAAAATACAGTGAAATAAGTAGCAGCCTACTTTTTAAGCTTTCTGAGAAGTGCAGGTAATAAAAACTAAAACATTAGAAACTTCAGTAAAATTTACTTGCAGTTAACACGAAACGTCAGTTATTCTCGGTTGTGGTGCTGTTTTAGTCTGCAGGATGCCCAAACAGGATCTGATGACCTAAAACAAGCTCAAACAAATGCAACAGGTCGTATTTATGCCAGAAAGTTAAAAGGGAGAGACATTAGCCCAAACTGGCCAATACAATTGCAATTACGAGCTGGAAACCATTCCTCTAGTGTTGGATAAGCAGTACAATGCTCTGACTTTCACTGGTAAGCAGTAAGACCTTCGTCTACGACAGCAAGGTTGGGATAGCTCTAAATACTGACACTAAAGTCCTGAAACCAGCAAAGCCTGGAAACTGGACAATTCTAATTTAAAAAGGTGGGAAATTAGCAAACAAGATATATATTTTTTTGTTGGTAAAATCAGGCTAAACAATGCAGTTAAACAGTAAATAAGCACAGAAAGGCTAATGCACTTGCGTTTATAGCCCAGAATACTAAATTCAATTAAAACTATGTAAAATTAGAAATTTGAAAATGTAAACTTTTTAAATAAAGCAAGCTAAGTGCACAAGTGGAAAATGGCTTACAGGTAGAAACACAGTGAAATAAGTAGCTAGTCTACTTTTTAAGATTTCTGAAAAGTGCAGGTAAAAAAATGATTAAAATCTGCAAAAATTAGAACATTTGGCAGAAACTACATGCAGTTAGCACAAAAAGTCTCTCTCTCTCATTTCTGGTGCTGTAGTAGTCAGCAGGATGCCCAAAAAGTTTCTGCTGATCTAAAGCAAGCTCAGACACATGCAACCGGTCATATTGAGTCCAGAAAGTTGAAAGCAGGCTAAACAATGCAGTTATACAGTAATGCACTTGAGGTTATAACCCAGAATACTCAACTCAATTAAAACTTTGCAAAATTGGAAATTTGAAAATATTAACTTTTTTAAATTAAGCAAGCTAAGTGCACAACTGGAAAATGACTTACAGGCAGAAATACAGTGAAATAAGTAGCTAATCTACTTTTTAAGATTTCTGAAAAGTGCATTTAGAAAATGACTAAAATCTGCAAAAATTAGAACATTCGGCAGAAACTACACGCAGTTAGAAAAAAGTCTCTCTTTCTCATTTCTTGTACTGTAGTAGTCAGCAGGATGCCCAAAAAGTTTTTGCTGATCTAAAGCAAGCTTAAACACATGCAACCAGTCGTATTGATTCCAGAAAGTTGAAAGGGATAGAAATCAGCCCAATATGGCCAATAAAATTGCAATTTCAGAGTTGGAAACCATTTCTCTAGTGTTAGAGAGGCAGTACAATGCTCCCACTATCACTGGTAAGCAATAGGACCTCCCTCTAACAGAACAAGGTCTGGATAGCTCTGAACACTGACACTACAGTCCTGCAACCAGCAAAGCCTGGAAACTGGAATATTCTAGTTAGAAAAGGTGGGAAATTAGATAATATTTTTTTTTGCTAAAATCAGGCTAAATAATTAAGTTATACATTAAATAAGCACAGAAAGTCTAAAGCTCTTGAGTGTATATCCCAGAACAATAAACTCAATTAAAACTTTGCAAAATTAGAAATTTGAAAATGTAAATGTTTTAAATAAAGCAAGGCAAGTGCAGAACTGGAAAATGACTTACACGCAAAAATACAGTTAAATAAGTAGCTAGGCAACTTTTTAAGCTTTCTGAGAAGTGCAGGTAATACAATTGACTAAAATCATCAACAATTAGAAAATTCAGCAAAAAGTACTTGCAGTTAGCACAAAAAGTCTCTCTTTCTCGTTTTTGGTGCTGTAGTAGTCTGCAGGACTCCCAAACAGGATCTGCTGATTTAAAACAAGCTCAGACATGTGCAAACATGCATATTTAGGTCAGAAAGTTGACAGGGATAGAACTTAGCCCAAAATGGTTAATAAAATTGCAATTTCAGAGGTGGAAAACACTCCTTTAGTTTTAGATAGTCAGCACTATTCTCCCACTCTCACTGATAAGCATTAGGCCTTCCCTCTACCACAGCATGGTCTGGATAGCTCTGAACACTGAAAGTAAAGTCCTGAAACCAGGAAATCCTGGAAACTAGAATATTCTAGTTAGGTAAAGAAGGCGGGAAATTAGCAAACAAGATAGAATTTTTTTTGTTTCTTGGTTAAATCCTGCTAAACAATGCAGTTATACAATAAATAAGCACATAAAGGCTAATGTACTTGATTGTTTAGCCAAGAACAGTAAACTCAATTAACACTTTGCAAAATTTGAAATTTGAAACTTAAAAATTTAAATAAAGCAAGGCAAATGACTTACCTACAAAAATATAGTGAAATAAGTAGCTAGTCTACTTTTTAAGCTTTATGAGAAGTGCAGGTAATAAAAACGACCACAATCAGCAAAAATTAGAAAATTCAGTAAAAGTACTTGCAGTTAACACAAAAAAGACTGTTTTTCTCGTTTCTGGCGCTGTAGTATTCTGAAGGATGCCCAGACTGGATCTGCTGATCTAAAACAAGCTCAAACACATCCAAACACAGATATTTATGTCAGCAAGTTGAGAGGGATTGAATTCAGTGCAAAATGGCCAATACAATTGCAATTTCAGACCTGGAAACCACTGCTCTAGTGTTAGATAGGCAGTACAATGTTCCCACTCTTATTGTAAGCAATAGGACCTCCCTCTACTACAGCAAGGTCTGGATAACTCTGAATACTGAAATTAAAGTCGTAAAACCAGCAAAGCTTGGAAACTGGTCTATTCAAGTTAGAAAAGGAGGCAAATTAGCAAACAAGATAGAATTTTTTTGTTTTTTGGTTAAATCAGGCTAAACAATGCAGTCATACAGTAAATAAGCACAGAAAGGCTAATGCACTTGAGTGTCTAGCCCAGAAATGGTAAATTCCATTAAAACTTTGCAAAATTAGAAATTTGAAAATGTAAACTTTTTAAATAAAGCAAGGCAAGTGCACAACTAGAAAACAACTTACAGTCAGAAATACAGTGAAGTAAGTAGCTAGTCTGCTTTTAAAGCTTTCTGAGAAGAGCAGGTAATAAAAATGACCAGAATCAGCAAAAATTTATAAATTCAGCAAAAAGTACTTGCAGTTAGCACAAAAAGTCTCTCTTTTTTGTTTTTGGAGCTGTTGTAGTCTGCACAAAGCCCAAACAGGATCTACTGATCTATATCGAGCTCAAACACGTTCAAACGTGTATATTTATGGCAGAAAGTTAAGAGAGATTGAAATTGGCCCAAAATGGTCAATAAAATTTCTATTTTAGAGGCAAAAAACACTCCTCTAGTGTAAGATAGGCAGTACAATGCTCCCACTCTCACTGGTAAGCAGTAGGACCTCCCTCTGCTGGTCTAAAACAAGCTCAAAAACATGCAAATGTACGTATATACACCAGAAACTTGAAAAGGATAGAAATCAGCCCAAAATGGCCAATAAAATTGCAATTTCAAACCTGGAAACCACTCCTTTAAGGTTTGAGAGGCAAGACAATGCTCCCACTTTCACTGGGAAGCAGTAGGACCTCCCTCTTCCACTCAAAGTCTAGAAAGTTATGAACACTGAAACTAAAGTCCTGAAACCAGCAAAGTCTGGAAACTGGATTATTCATGTTAGTAATGGCAGGAAATTAGCAAAGAAAAAAACATTTTTTTTTTTTTTGGTTAAGTCAGGCTAAACAATGCAGTTATGCAGTAAATAAGCAGAGAAAGGCTAATGTACTTGAGTGTATAGCCCAGAACAGTAAACTCAATTAAAACTTTTTAAAATTATGCATTTCAAAATTTAAACTTTTTAAATAAAGCAAAGTAAGTGCCCAACTGGAAAATGACTTACAGACAGAAATATAGTGACATAAGTAGCTAGTCTACTATTTAACCTTTGTGAGAAGAGCAGGCATTAAAAATTACCAAAATCAGCAAAAATTAGAAAATTCAGCAAAACGTACTTGCAGTTAGCACTAAAAGTCTCTTTCTTATTTCTGGTGCTGTAGTAGTCTGCAGGATGACAAACAGTATCTGCTGATCTAAAACAAGCTCAAACACATGCAAACTGGGGTATGTATACCAGAAAGTTGAAATGGTTAAAATTCAGCACAAAATGGCCAAAACAATTGCAATTTCAGAGCTGGAAATCACTGCTCTAGTGTTAGATAGTACAATGCTCCCACTTTCACTGGTAAGCAGTAGGACATCCCACTGCCACAGCAAGGTCTGGAAAGCTCTGAATGCTGAAACTAAAGCCCTGAAACCAGAAAAGCATAGAAACAAGACTATTTTTGTTAGAAAATACAAGAAATTAGCAAAAAAATGGATTTCTCTTTGGTTAAGTCAGGCTAAACAATGAAGTTATACAGTAAATAAGCACGGAAAGGCTAATGCACATGAGTGTATAGCCCAGAGCAGTAAACTAAATTAAAACTTTGCAAAATTAGAAATTTGCAAATTTAAACTTTTTAAATAAACCAAGGCAAGTGCACAACTTGAAAATGATTTACAGGCAGAAATGCAGTGAAATAAGTTACTAGTCTACTTTTTACACTTTCTGAGAAGTGCAGGTAATAAAAATGAACAAAATCAGCAAAAATTTAAAAATTCAGCAAAAAGTATTGGGAGTTAAAACAAAAAGTCTTTGTTTATCGTTCCTGGTGCTGTAGTAGTCTACAGTATGACCAAACAGGATCTGCTGATCTAAAACAAGCTCAAACACATGCAAACATGAGTATTTATGCTAGAAATTTGAAAGGGATGGAAATCAGCCCAAAATGGCCAATAAAATTGCAATTTCAGAGCTGGAAACCACTGCTTTAGGGTTATAGAGGCAGTACAATGCTCCCACTTTCACTGGGAAGCAGTAGGACCTCCCTCTACCAGAGCAGAGTCTGGATAGCTCTGAACACTGAAACTAAAGTCCTGAAATGAGCAAAGCCTGGAATCTGGACTATTCTTGTTAGAAAAGTCAGGAAATTAGCAAAAAAAAAAATAGATTTTTTTTTGGTTAAGTCAGGCTAAACAATGCAGTTAGACAGTAAATAAGCACAGAAAGGCTAATGCACTTGAGTGTATAGCCCAGAACAGTAAACACAATTAAGACTTTGCAAAATTAGAAATTTGCAAATTTAAACTTTTTAAGTAAAGCAAGGCAAGTGTATACCTTGAAAATGACGTAAAGTCAGAAATGCAGTAAAATAAGTAGCTGGTCTATTTTTTTATACTTTCTGAGAATGCAGGTAATAAAAATTACCAGAATCAGCAAAAATTAGAAAATTCAACGAAAAGTACATGGAGTTAAAACAAAAAGTCTCTCTCTTTCTCATTCATGGTGCTGTAGTAGTCTGAAGAATGCACAAACAGGATCTGCTGATCTAAAATAAGTTCAACACGTGCAAACACGCGCATTGATGCCAGAAAATTGAAAGGGATAGAAATCAGCCCAAAATGGCCAATAAAATTGTAATTTCAGAGTTGGAAACCTCTTCCTTAGTGTTAGCCAGTAAAATGCTCCCTCTTTCACTGGGAAGCAGTAGGACCTCCCTCTATAACAGCAACATCTGGATAGCTCTGAACACTGAAACTCATGTCCTGAAATAAGCAAAGCCTGGAAACTGGACTATTCTACCTAGAAAAGGTGGGGAATTAGCAAGCAAGATATCATTTTTTTTTTGTTAAATCAGGCTAAACAATGCAGTTATACAGTAAATAAGCACAGAAAGGCTAATGCACTTGAATGTATAGCCCAGAACAGTAAACTAAGTTAAAACTTTGCAACATTAAAAATTTGAAAATTTAAACTTTTTAAATAAAGCAAGGCAAGTGCACAACTGGAAAATGACTTACAGGCAGAAATACAGTGAAATAAGTATCTAGTCTACTAAGCCTTCTGAACAGAGCAGGTAATAAAAATGACCAAAATCAGCAAATATTAGAAAATTCAGCAAAACCAATTTACAGTTAGCACAAAAAGTCTGTTTTTCTCATTTCTGGTGCTGTAGTTGTCTGGAAGATGCCCAAACATGATCTGCCGATCTAAAACAATCCCAAACATGTGCAAACATGCATATGTATGCCTTAGAAAGTTGAAAGAGATAGAAATCAGCCAAAATGGCCAATAAAATTGAAATTTCAGAGCTGGAAATCACTGCTCTAGTGTTAGATAGGCAGTACAATGTTCCCACTCTCATTAGTAAGCAGTAGGACCTCCCTCTACCACAGCAAGAGCTAGATAGCTCTGAACACTGAAACTAAAGTCAGTGAAACCAGCAAAGCCAGGAAACTGGTCTAGTCTACTTAGAAAAAGGAGGGAAGTTAGCAAACAAGATAAAATGTTTTTGTTTTTTGGTTAAATCAGGCTAAACAATGCAGTTATACAGTAAATAAGCATAGAAAGGCTAATGCACTTGAGTGTATAGCCCAGAAAAGTAAATTCAGTTAAAACTTTGCAAAATTAGAAATCTGAAAACTTAAACTCCTTAAATAAAGCAAGGCAAGTGCACAACTGGAAAATTACTTACAGGCAGAAATACAGTGAAATAAGTAGCTATTCTACTTTTTAAGATTTCTGAGAGGTGCAGGTAATAAAAACGATCAAATTCAGCAGAAATTAGAAAATTCAGCAAAAAGTAATTACAGTTAAAACAAAAAGTTTCTCTTTCTCATTCCTGGTGCTGTAGTAGTCTGCAGGATGCCCAAATAGGATCTGCTGATCTAAATCAAGCTTAAACACTAGCAAATGTGTGTATTTATGCCAGAAAATTGAAAGAGATCAAAATGAGCCCAAAATGGCCAATACAATTGCAATTTTTATATTTATTTTTTATTTTACATTTGTTGACTGGGCTAGTCTAACTGGATATATGTCCATTTTCAGTAGAGGCCCAAGGAGAAAAGCTCCAAGCATAGGTAACAACATAACATACAATATAACATACAATATATACAATAGTAAAATGAATAGTAGAACATTGTTGAGATTGTAAATATGGAAAAACTTATACAGAGTCAGTTTTTTTTTTTTTTTTTAGGAAAGCTAATATAAAGATTATTATAAAGTAGTAAGTAGGGAATCTTGTTAGATACTAGTGAGATGTTAAATAACTGGTTAATACAGGTCAGCATCCTAGTACAATATATTAGCAAAGTATGGGGAGAGCACAATTGGGGAGAGAAATATTAGTCAGGGTTAGAGCAGGGGCAAAGCCAATGTGTTTTAAGGTATTCTTTAAGGTGTTTTTTGAAAAGCAGTGTAGAAGAAAGAGTAAAAAGTTCACTTGGAAGCTGGTTCCAGATTTTTCCCACTGTATTAGAGAAAAGTGAGTCCCCAGCTTTGTTGTTAGGTTTAGTAGTTGAGACTAGAAGTTTATTAGCTGAGTGTAGTGTTGCTAGATTTTTGTATGGGGTAATAAGGCTAGTGAGGATTGGGATATTATTAGGGTGGTGAAGGATTTTTTGGGTCATCGTAAGTTGTTGACATTGAAGTTGGTTCTGCAGTTTTAACCATCCCAATTTAATGTTGTGACAGTGGTGGGTTCAAAAGGGGGTGCCAGTGGCAAATCTAGCTATGTTACTGTAGCTGGTTGCAAGTTTGTTAAGGTTGTTTTTGGATAGATTGGTATATATGGCTAAAGCATACAGTAGGGTAGAGATAAGATGGGTCTGAGCAATAGCTGTTCTAGCTAATGGTGTAAGGAAGGGTTTGATTCTATAAAGAGAGCCTAGTTTTCTGTTGACAGATTTTATGGTAGTATTAATGTGATCGTCAAAGTTAAGGTTGTGGTCAATAGTAATACCCAGGAGACGGGTTGTAGTATCTGGGCATATGCTAGTTCCATTGTTGGAGGTTACTGTGAAGTGAATTTGTGGTGACTTTTGGGTAGGAGCAAAAAGCAGTAATTTTGTTTTTTTTTTGGGTTCAGGAGGAGGCAATGTTGCATGAACCAATTTTCAACAATATTAAATACTGTTTGGGCTGATTTCTAGCCCTTTCTGGCATCAATGCACGTGTTTGCATGTGTTTGATATATGTGTTTGATGTATTTAATATTAAATACAATTTCACACTGGAAACCACTCCTTTGGTGTTAGATAGGCAGGACAATGCTCCCCTTTCACTGAGAAGCAGTATGACCTCCCTCTACCACAGCAAGGTCTGAATAGCTCCGAACACTGAAAATAAAGTCCTGAAACCAGCAAAGCCTGGAAACTGGAATATTCTTGTTAGAAAAGGCAGGAAATTACCAAAAAATATATATATTTTTTTTTTTTGGTTAAGTCAGGCTACACAATGCAGTTATACAGTAAGTAAGCACAGAAAGGCTAATGCACTTGAGTGTTTAGCCCAGAACAGTAAATGCAATTAAGACTTTGAAAAAATTAGAAATTTGCAAACTTAAACTTTTTAAATAAAGCAAGGCAAGTGCACAGCTTGAAAATGACTTACAGGCAGAAATAGTTAAATAAGCAGATAATCTACTTTTTACACTTTCTGAGAATGCAGGTAATAAAAACGACCAGAATCAGCAAAAATTAGAAAATTCAGCAAAAAGTACTTGGAGTTAAAACAAAAAGTCTCTCTTTCTCGTTCTTGGTGCTGTAGTAGTCTGCAGGATGCCCAAACAGGATCTGCTGAACTAAAACAAGCTCAAACACATGCAAACACATGCATTGATGCCAGAAAATTGAAAGGGCTAGAAATCAGACCAAAATGGCCAATACAATTTATTTCAGAGCTGGAAACCACTTCTTTTGTGTTAGATAGCCAGTACAATGCCCCCACTTTCACTGGGAAGCAGTAGTACTTCCCTCTATTAGAGCAAGATCTGGATAGCTCTGAACACAGAAACTAAAGTCCTGAAACCAGCAAAGTCTGAAAACTGTACTTTTTTTGTTAGAAAATGCAGGAAATTAGAAAACAAGATAGATTTTTTTTGGTTAAGTCAGGCTACAAAATGCAGTTATAATGTAAATAAGCACAGAAAGGTGAATGCACTTGAGTGTAGAGCCCAGAACAGTAAACTCAATTAAAACTTTGCAAAATTAGAAATTTGCAAATTTAAACTTTTTAAATAAAGCAAAGCAAGTGCACAACTGGAAAATGACTTACAGGCAGAAATACATTGAAACAAGTAGCTATTCTACTTTTTAATCTTTCTGATAAGTGCAGGTAATATAAATGACCAAAATCAGCAAAAAAATCAGCAAAAAGCACTTGCAGTTAACACAAAAAAATCCCTCTTTCTCGTTTCTGGTGCTGTAGTAGTCTAGAGGATGCCCAAACAGGATCTGCTGAACATCAACAAGCTTAAACACATGCAAGCTGGCGTATTTATGCCAGAAAGTTAAATGGGATAGAGTTCAGCTCAAAATGGCTAATGCAATTGCAATTTCAGAGCTGGAAACCACTTTTTAGGGTTAGAAAGATAGTACAATGCTCCCACTCTCACTGGTAAGCAGTAGGACCTCCCTCTACCACAGCAACATCTGGATAGCTCTGAACACTGAATCTAATGTCCTGAAACCAGCAAAGCCTGGAAACTGGACAATTCTAGCCAGAAAAGGTGGGGAATTAGCAAACAAGATAGAATTATTTTTGGTTAAATCTGGGTAAACAATGCAGTTATGCAGTAAATAAGCACAGAAAGGCTAATACACTTGAGTGTATAGCCCAGAACAGTAAACTAAGTTAAAACTTTGCAACATTAGAAATTTGAAAATTTAAACTTTTTAAATAAAGCAAGGCAAGTGTACAACTGGAAAATGACTTACAGGCAGAAATAATGTGAAATAAGTAGCTAGTCTACTTTTTAAGCCTTCTGAACAGAGCAGGTAATACAAATGACCAAAATCAGCAAAAAGTACTTCTTGTTAGCACAAAAAGTCTGTTTTTCTCATTTCTGGTGCTGTAGTAGTCTGGAGGATGCCCAAACATGATCTGCTGACCAAAAACAAGCTCAAACATGTGCAAACATGCATATTTATGGCAGAAAGTTGAAAGTGATAGAAATCAGCCAAAATGGCCAATAAAATTGTAATTTCATAGGTTCATAGGTTGGTACTAGGCTATCGGCCCTAGGGCCTAAACAAGTTTAGCCATAACAATTCCCCAGCTATTCCCTGGCTATTTCTTCCCACACTATTTACTTCCCTGGACCCCTGTCTAGCAGGGCGACTGGCGTGATCCCCAGGGTGAATTTCCTTTCTCCCATCCAATCATCAGGGTTCCTTTTGAAGAGGGCCAAAGAGGCGCTCTGCTTGACATGTATGGGCAGTCTATTCCAGAGTCTGGGGAGTCTCTGGGTCAGGAACCTATCCCTCCAGCATGTTTTGTTTATTGTGATGAAAAAGTTTAGATCCCTGGAATGTGTGGCTCTGAGGGATTGGGATTTCTTTAAGTCTAGCATGTCCAACAGCTCTGGGTTTGACATGGCCTTGTAAGTTAAGCAGAGGTCACCTTGGAGTAGACGATATGCGACAGAGTATAGCTGGAGTTTTTTAAGGTAGTCAGCATAGGACATCTGCTTTAGGCCTTTGATTCTTTTAGTGAGGTATTTCTGCAGCCTTTCCAGTTGTTGCAGATGTCTTGAGAAGTGCATACCAAATGGGGTGTTTTATTCTATAATGTGTCTAATGAAGGATGAGTTCAGTGGGACAATGACCTCCTTTTTTCTGGATGAAAAGCCCTTAGTAATGAGGTGTGCCACATAGAAGGATTTCCTGACTGTTGTGCCGATGTGGTTATTGAAGGTGAGACCACTGTCCACCTGTGTCCCTAAGTCTCTATCTCTTATCCCACTTTCAGTTTTAAGTGTACTGCCACCTATGTGGTAATTCACGGGTACATGTTTTTTCCCAAAGGGGATAACTATACATTTCTTGGCATTGAGCTTGAGCCCATGGCTCTGGCACCAAACATCTGTTTCTGTAAGGCCCTTTTGTAGATTATCCACATCATTTGGGGATTCAATAATGGCTCCCAGTTTGCAGTCATCTGCAAACTTTGTTAGCCAGATTCCCTTAGTGTTGGCCTGTACTTCAGAGAATTAGATGCCAAACAAGAGAGGTCCCAGGACTTATCCCTGAGGTACTCCACTTGTCACTTGTCTGGAGCTGGATTTGGAGTCAGCTACTTTTACAGTGTGGGTTCTGTCAGAAAGCCAGTTGGCAACCCATCGAGTGACGTAGGGATTGATGCCCAGCTTAGTAAGTTTCTCTATAATTCCAGAGTGGGGATGGTGTCAAAGGCCTTGGCAAGGTCCTGATAGGCTGTGTGGACTGCCTTACTTTCATCCACGGCTCTGGTGACTGATTTGAAGAAGTCAATCAGGTTCAGGAGACAAGATTGGCCCTTCAAGAGCCCAAACTGGGTGGGGTCCAGTGTTTTAAGGTTGCCAATGTCTTTGTTTATAAGTTTCATGATAATACGTTCCATGGCCTTGCAGATCAGGCTCGTTAGACTGATGAGGCGGTAGTTCCCGGATCCAAGGTGTATCCCCCCCTTGTATAGTGGGATAACTGTATCTGTGCACCACTTAGTGGGCATGAAGCCTGAGGTGAGGGTATGATTAAACATGACACTTAGGTGAGTTGGCAGTTCATTTTGTAGTTCATGTAGTACACAGCCCGGGATGTCATCCGGTCTCATGGATGCTGTATTCTTAGCTTTGGAGAGTGCATTTTTTACCTGTGTGGCCATTATTACCAAAATTTGGCAATCTTCTGGTATACAGATGGGCCATTTAGGAGGTGAGAGGGGGGGGTGAAGCTGGCACTGAATCGACCTGCCAGGATATTGGCAATATCCTTGGGATCAGTATTTTTATTGCCATTCTGTTGTAGCTCAGAGCAGATCTGAGCATTGCCATTTAGATTCTTGACATAGTTATAAAATGCCTTGCAGTTGTCTTTGAAATCTTTGGCAATTTTATTTTCATAACTAACTTTGGATGATTTTATGAGGGATCTCAGCTTCTTACTGAGGCTGGTAAGGGAGTTTTTTGCATCCTGGGATTTTCCTCTTTTCTGCAACAGTTTCTTCCTTTTGTTGTAAAGTTTGTTTATGGCAGGGGACCACCAGCTTGGCTTCCTTTTTTTGAAGGAGATTATATTGGTTCTATTTGGGATGGCACAATTCATGCATGAGTGGATGTGCTCGTACAGTGCCTTAGTGTAGGACTCAGCCATTGAACTTTCAGTTCCCGTCTGCATGGGTGTCATGAAGTTTGTAACTTCTGACTTGAGTAGCATGAAGTTGGCTTTGGAGAAGTTTTTTATGATGGTTTCCATTCTGGAGGGTGGGGGTGGGATGTGGATGTTAAAGGTGATTAGCTTATGGTCTGACCTGACCAATGAGGGGGGGGTGACCATACGTGTTGAGCATCGATTTCCATGTTGGTAATGACCAGGTCTAGGAAATTGGAGCCCCTGTTGGTACTATGGATTAGTTGATCCAAGGCATTGGAATTTATGAATTTCAAGAACTGTTGGGCAAAGGTGTTGGTACACGAGTAGTTTTCCCAGTTAATGGCAGGGTAGTTGAAATCACCCAGTATTAGGGTGTTTGGTTGTATATTAATATTTTCCAGTATGTTTAGAAAGGTGTAGTGAGAATCTTGGGGCATGGTGGGGGAACTTTAACAAGCTACAATTTGGATTGCAGTCTTACCTAGTGTTAGTTGCACCTGGAGAATTTCAGACACATTGTGTTGACCAACTAACATGGTGGTGTGAATATCCTTGGTGAATATGGACACTCCTCCACCTTTAGTGTTTCAGTCCTGGTTTGGTGGCCTAAAAGTGTGGTAAGAGTTGTAGCCTGGTATTGCAGGGGTGTTCTCTGGAGACTTGAACCAGGTCTCAATTACTGCACAAATATCGATGTTCTCCATTTTTAGGAGTGCCTTGAGAGTGCATTTTGAGGTTTAGAATTCTAGCATTGAGTAGCATTACCTTCAGATTTTGCATGCTTGTACCTGTTATGGTGATGGTTTTGTCCTTTGAACTTTGCCTAAAAAAAGGCACTATAGAGGTGGCAAGAGCCTTAGCCAGTAACCTGAATCCCAGGGGTGACAGGTGCAGACCATCTCTGGCAAAGCATCGTGGTCTGTCGATCGTGTCATCTCAGGTAGAGAGATACTGGATCCCCTTTGAATGACGCCAGAAGCTTAGCCAATTGTTGAAATCAATCATTTTGTCCTTATATTGTGGTATCATTCTGGGCGAAGGCAGGTGTCTATATTAGATCAGTAAATGCTTAAAAAAGTGAACGCTGATTGATCAACTTTATATAAGTGAAAGCTTACAATCTCGAACTGTCAGATCAGCGATTTTTTTTCCTAGGGAAAAAAATCGCTGATCCAAAACACATACACACAACACAAGCACACCAAACAAAAAGAAATCCACACACATACACCTAAAATCTGACACCTAACCCTACACTAAACTATGCACACACCACTAACTATCCACTTACCTTAACCCAAACCCTAACCCTAAGGTCCGTCACTATCGCACACATGCCTAACCTGAGCCCTAACCCTAACTCACCTAACCCACTCTAACACTCACAGCCACACAATCACACATTTACCTAAATCTGACCCGTAACTTTCCACCACAGCACTGAAAATACCGAAGCAACAGAAACGGACAACCAAATTCTTTCCTTAGGAAGAAATTTGAGTTTCTGTTGCTTCGATATTTTTAACTTTCACTAAAATAAGGTTGATCAATCAGTGTTCACTTGTTTAAGCATTCGCTGATCTAATATAGACCCGAAAGCAGGATGCTACTCAGGGCTAGGGTCATACCTACCTGGGCCACATTATCCGAGAGCTCTTCCATGTCCCTTTTCATGTAGTCCAGAGATGTACATCTCAAGTCATTCACTCCAACATGGACAATTACAGAGTCATATTTGTACTTGCTGTGGAGTGACCTGAGTGCATAAGTTATGTGGCGGATCCTGGCACCCGACAGGCAGCTCACTGTAATTTTCTCCTTGTTCAGCCTGGTGAGTGGGACATCAGTGTGCCTGACTATAGAGTCACCTATGACTAAAGTGTTATGTACGTTGTCTTGCCTTAGTGGCTGTTGCTGGGTGGCACACTGGTGTTGTGAGCTATGTGACACTTTGGTTGTGATTGGTGCTTATTTGCATTTCAGCTTCAGAGGTCCTTGTTGCTTGGGCAGGTTACAGTTAAGGGCCTCCGCATATGTGTATTTAGTGTTGCTATGTGTGGGTGTTGGTGGTGTGAGTTTAGAAGGGCTATGTTTTGCTTGAAATGTAGTGCAGGTGTTAACCTTCTCCTCTTGACTGTCTAGCATAATCTTGGGTAGAGAGAGCTTTGCTTCCAGTTTGGCTATGTAAGTGCATCTCTCACAGGTTGTAGTGTAGGGTGGTAGGAGGAGAGGGTTGTCTGTGTACATGAGGCAATTGCTGCATTGTCCCAGTATGCCCAGATTCACCAGGTGGACAAGAGAAATCAATGGAAGCTGACCCATGGACATGCCTGGTTTGGTGCTTTTTTTTTGAAAAATACAGGAGCTGTTTTCCCTTACCTTAGCAAGGTACTTTGCAATTATAGTCTGCTTAGTGCCTATGATTAATTTCTCCTTATTAATAAGGAGAGTTGAGTGCTTGTATCAGTTTATGGCTTCCAAGTGCTTTCCAGTAGGTATTAGAGCAAGTGCTAGTCACAGGGATGCTTAAAGGTCAGATGAAAAAAAAAACTGTTTACCCTAAACACTGCAGTGTGCACTAGAGAAGTTAGATGTGAAAGTAGGTAACTTAAGTTTTACCTGTCTAAAAAGTTAAGTTTTAGTGGAGAGTCACTATTTTTAAAACAGCAAGATAGACTGAAAGTGGGTGATCACTTTTGTATTCTGGTACTATGGAATACAGCAGAATGGCCAATAAATTTAAATAATTGAAGGGGAGTGATTTCACAAAATGATAATTTTGTGCTTACACAAGCCAGTGAAAGCAGAGAGGAAATGAGATATATAGTCAAATTAACATAAGAGGCAGGCAACTAGAAAGACAGTGGTATTTAAGAACACAACAGTCTCAGAGTGGGGTGGGGGTGAGGGGAAAAATTTCAGCCTGACTCACAAGACACAGAGCTGTGGTGTCTTTTGAAGTTTTAATATGCAGAGCACAAGGAAAACACAAGGTAAGGATAAATCACAGCACTCAACATATAAAAAGGCAATAAACTACTACATAATATAATAAATAAAAAGCAAACCAACCTTTCCCTCACAACAAAGTGTAGCAGAGTCTGGGTAAGCCTTTCCAATAAAGCTCTGAAATGTTTTATTTTACCCCTTAAATAGAAAGTTGAGTTCCTAGCTCCACCCCTTAGTTCACAAATGATTAACCTTAAGTGACCTCTTCTATCTTGTGAATGACTCCATAACTGATCAGTTCTAATTTCAGCCTGACTCACAAGAGAAAGAGCTGTGGTGTGTTTTGAAGTTTTAATATGCAGTTAAAAGCAGAACACAAGCAAAGCACAAGGTAAACAAAACAACTCGCAGCACTCAAAATATAAAAAGGCAATAAACTAATACAAAATACAAAAAATAAAAAGCAAACCAACCTTTCCCTCACAACAAAGTGTAGCAGAGTCTGGGTGAGCCTTTCAGAGCTGGAAACCACTGCACTATTGTTAAATAGGCAGTACAATGCTCCCACTCTCATTAGTAAGCAGTAGGACCTCCATCTACCACAGCAAGGTCTGGATAGTTCTGAAAACTGAAACTAAAATCAGTGAAACCAGCAAAGCCTGGAAAATGGTCTATTCTAGTTAAAAAAGGAGGGAAGTTAGCAAACAAGATAGAATGTTATTGTTTTTTGGTTAAATCAGGCTGAACAATGCAGTTATACAGCTAATAAGCACAGAAAGGTTAATGCACTTGAGTGTATAGTCCAGAAAGGTAAACTCAGTTAAAACTTTGCAAAATTAGAAATTTGAAAGTTTAAACTCCTTAAATAAAGCAAGGCAAGTGCACAACTGGAAAATGACTTACAGGCAGAAATACAGTGAAATAAGTAGCTGTTTTACTTTTTAAGATTTCTGAGAGGTGCAAGTATTAAAAACGACCAAAATCAGCAGCAACTAGAAAATTCAACAAAAAGTACTTTCAGTTAGAACAAAAAGTTTCTCTTTCTCATTCCTGGTGCTGTAGTAGTCTGCAGGATGCCTTAATAGGATCTGCTGACCTAAAACAAGCTTAAACACATGCAAATGTGCGTACTTATGCCAGAAAATTGAAAGGGATCGAAATCAGCCCAAAATTGCCAATAAAATTGCAATTTCAGACTGAAAACCACCCCTTTAGTGTGAGATAGGCAGGACAATGCTCCCACTTTCACTGGGAAGCAATAGGACCTTCCTCTACTACAACGAGGTCTGGACAGCGCTGAACACTGAAACTAAAGTCCTGAAACCAGCAAAGCCTGGAAACTAGACTATTCTAGTTAGACAAGATTGAAATTAGCAAACAAAATAGAATGTTTTTTTGTTAAATCAGGCTAAACAATGCAGTTATACAGTAAATAAGCAGAGAAAGGCTAATGCACTTGAGTGCATAGCCCAGAATAGTAAACGTAATTAAAACTTTGCAAAATTAGAAATTTGAAAATTTAAACATTTTTAATAAAGCTAGGCAAGAGCACAACTAGAAAATGACGTACAGGCAGAAATACAGTGAAACAAGTAGCTAGTCTACTTTTTACACTTTCTGAGAAGTGCGGGTAATAAAAATGACCAAAATCAGCAACAATTTGAAAATTCAGCAAAAAGTACTTGGAGTTAAAACAAAAAGTTTCTGTTTTTCAATCCTGGTGCTGTAGTAGTCTGCAGGATGCACAAACAGGATCTGCTGATCTAAAACAAGCTCAAACATGTGCAAACATGTGTATTTATGCCAGAAGATTGAAAGGGATAGAAATCAGCCAAAATGGCTAATAGAAGTGCAATTTCAGAGCTGGAAACAACTCTTTTAGGGTTAGAGAGGCAGTACAATGCTCCCACTTTTCACTGGGAAACAGTAGACCTCCCTCTTCCACAGCAAAGTCTGGATAGCTCTGAACATTGAAACTAAAATCCTGAAACCAGCAAAGCCTGGAAACTGGATTATTCTTGTTAGGAATGGCAGGAAATAAGAAAACATTTTTTTTTTAGTTAATCATGGCTAAACAATGCAGTTATACAGTGAATAAGCACATAAAGGCTAATGCACTTGAGTGTATAGCCCAGAACAGTAAACTCAATTAAACTAAGCAAAATTAGAAATTTGCAAATTTAAACATTTTAAATAAAGCAAGGCAAGTGCACAACTTGAAAATGACATACAGTGAAATAAGTAGCTGGTCTACTTTTCAACAAGAGCAGGTAATAAAAATGACCAAAATCAGCAAAAATTAGAAAATTCAGCAAAAAGTACTTGCAGTTAGCACACAAAGTCTCTCTTTCTTGTTTCTAGTGCTGTAGTAGTCTGCAGCCCCCCCCCAGACAGGATCTGCTGATCTAAAACAAGCTCAAACATGTGCAAATGTGTGTATTTATGCATAGGGTTGCCACCTTTCTACTGTGCCATTAACTGACAAACAAGCCCCGCCCCATGCACAATCAAGCCACACCCATTCCTTTTAATAGCCACAACCCTTTACTCTAGCACCCTTCAGCATAAGTCTTTAATATCACATACAGTTACCAATAAGTAGAAAAATGTGCAACGAGTCAAAAGTAAATTAAAAAAACTTTATTTAGCAATACTTCAAAAGGTTCACTACATACAACAGTACATCACACACAAGCATGGGAAAACTAAGCCCAAGTCTCATATCACAGGTAGTACTAAAATGGAAATACAATTAGATATTAAAAACACCAGTTCATTCAAAGCAGTACATTAAGGGTTCACCACACACAATAGTAAAAGAAAAGCAACTGTTTAAAGTATCTTCAGTTTTGCTAGAAATCATTGCTTATACTTGAAGCAATATTTGGCATTTGATCTAGCAGCCTCAAGTAATGGCTGGTTATTTCTCACAAATGAATAAAATTGCGAACAACTCATGTTAAAGTTTAGCTTGACCTGCAACTCTGCCTTTACAAGTGACACAAGCATTCTATTTCTTACATCAGTCCACGCATTCCCCATAAGTGAAAAAACCCTTTCCACAAAGCTATTGCTGGGGGGGATTGAAAGAGCAAACTGCACCAGTCTGTAAAGTGGCTTGCAGTCTGGAGCTTTACTAAAAAAAGTCACTGAGCGATCACTTACAGATGCCTCTGTCATCTGTAACAGGGCTGGCAATGCAGCAGTTAAAGTACAGCAGTCTGAGTAAAGTGCTTCAATGTCCACATCCAATTTGAAGAGGTCTGCAACTGTACGCAGTTCTGGCCAAGTTACAGGATGTTGGAGGCTGAGGACCTGCATAGCTTTAAAGGGACTATTATCATAGTCAAACCACTTCTGTAGGTAACAAAGTGCTTTACTGTAAAAATCACAGAAGGTCCTACAGACCTGCTGTGCGACAGCTGGAGTAAAGTGCTGTAAGGCAGATGAAATTTTAGTACCAAAGAACTGGTCATCTAGCCTTCTCTGCAACTCATATTTTAGACTTTTCATCACGGTGTACAACTCTGGAGCAGAGAGAGTGTTACTTTCAAGTTTTGCTATAGACTTGTGGAATACCTGCAGGATGTAGTGCATGAAATGTATGTAGCACTCTGCCTCAGACACATCCCCACTGATGCCATCCTCATCGGCCTCCACAAATTTCCAGATAAGGGGGTGACAGTCCTCAGGCCCTTGACTAATAAAATAACTTTTAATACCAGGCCAACATTCTACCAGCCTTGCCACAGCTGGGAACAAAGACAGCCACCTTGTTACAACATGTTGCATTATTTCCTTAAAGTCCTGGTCTAGGAAAGAATAGAAGCCTTTCAACAGTGCCATATTTTTAGCAGATGCTGAAAACTCACTATGTACTTTCAAAACCAGAGTCTCCACATCAAACTTTGCAAGGGTCTTGCTTGCATGCTTGGCACAGTTATGTATTACATGGCATAAACAGTTTGCTGCAATGATGTGAGGCACCTCAGATTTCAAACTTTTAAAAACAGACCTGTACTTTCCATAATTGACTGAGGCATTGTCTGCAGCATAGCTAGCAATGTTTTGTACTTTGAGTCCTTTATGCACAAGGATGTCCTTTATTCTAGTAAAGATACATTCAGAACTTTCGTTATGATCCTCATAGAAATCAAGGAGTTTCTGTTGTGTGCCATGGGTGTGAGTAAAGTACTGAATAACTAAAGGGAACATGTTTCTGTTCCCTTTATTGGATGCATCTGATCCCACTGAGAAATAGGAATTGCCAAGTTCCTGCAGAAGGAGCTCCTCTGAATGAGGTGTAAGAACATTCATGACAATACTCTCAGATTTTGTCTTCCCACAGGTGAATTTCAAAGCCAAAGTAGAATCAGGGAAGACTGTCGGTGCCAGCTTACCTCCACAATCTATGGATACATATGAGTGACCATGTTTCACTCCATGATAGACTGCTGTCACTTCAGCTGCAGTGACTTTGGAAGCTTCACTGGTTACACTACGTGGCTGAATAAACTTGGTCATTACGAGGTTCTGCCTCTGGAGCTGAAGGCTTTGATGATGTTTGTCTGACTTCTGATGGCTTTTCAATGCCTTTTCCCCATCCCATTTTACAGTGAAAGTTGTTCCACAGGATGTGCACTTTGCCATGGCATCTGCATTTGGAACAGGTCGCACCCATGAGTAGCTTTGCTCCCACACCTTATTATAACTGCAGAAAAAATCTCTTAGGAGATGCGCTTTCAGCCTCTTCTTGATGATCCATTGACCTTTTCCTGAACATGATTCCTGTAGGATCCTTGCTGAACACTACAATAAACCAAAACAGCTATTAATAGAAAATCAAAACACTTGTGACCAACACCAGTGTCTGGTGGGGCCTGTGTCAGTCAGTAGCCACTAGCCAGAGTTCACATTCACATGTGAATCTCCAGACTTTCACACCCTAGTAATACCAAGTTGGTATAGGGAAAAAAAAATGAGACTCCTCATGAAAAATTACAATGAAGGTAAAGCAATGAAAGGCAGAAGCAACACCTGTCTGAGGGACTTTCTGCAGCTGTTACACATGAACCTGGTGTGACAGCAGAATATGCACAGAAGGCATTCAACTGTATGTAAAACACATGGGTCAGACACTACAGCAATGCACCAAATTAAGACCCTCTACTTTTATGTAGAACCCAGCGCAAACGTTATCCAGCTGAGTCTGAACACAGCAAGAAAGTTCAGGCATACTGTGGACTGACAAGATAAAGATGAAATACATGGCAGCTCAGCAATCATACCCTCTGGCTACAATTGTAATAACTTGCATAAAGACAAACAGGACATAGTGTGGGCCGACACAATGATAAACATGAAATATGTAACTCAGCAATCATAATACCCTCTGGCTGCAACAGTAATAACTTGCATAATGATAAGAGACCGTATGGGCAGACATAAAGACGAATTCCGTAGCCCCACAATTCCAGATGCAACACCCCATATTAAGTGCAAAGCACAGAGACCAGTCAACTTGGGACTGGTTTCTCCCCTTTTCCACTCCAGATCTTCACCACCACCTCCTCCCACTCCAGATCCTCACCACCACCTCCTCCCACTGGCACAGTTAGAGTTGAGCATAGTGGCCAAGTGAAGACCTCCAGCACCCTATTTATCAAACAGTGCTTTGGGCCCCTGCTAAAGCAGTTGAGACACACTTGAGGTCTGATTTATATACACAAGGGAAAGGCTGGCACAAGTTTACTAACTATGCCCCCCTTTTCCCCAGACTACAACATAATCAGCCAGCTACTCCTTATAAGCAACTTTAAGGCCCTAACAAAGTGTGTTCAGTCTTACTGTGCAATAGTAATAAACATTGCTAGTTTGACCAATGCCAAGGTAGTGGCCCAGTGTCACTAAATAAATATTTAAGTAGTCTCAAAACTTAAATATCTACACAACAAAACGTTAGAAAATATCCTGTGTATATTCACTGTAACAAGCTCAAAACCACATGAGATATTTCACATTGACTGTCCCAAAGAAAAGCAACTACATTAAGCCTTGCTATATACCCAAGACACCTAGGAAGAAACACAGGTCAAGGTAAACATCACAGTGATGATAGACTAGAAAAGACAGTTCTACAGTCCAAGCATCCTATACAAATCATGTAATCATATATTCACTGTAACATCAAATGAGCTAAGCTTTGGTATAGACGGTATACCCTAGAAAACACAGATAAAAGGTAAACAGTTGTGATGACAAACTAGACAAAAAGCTACATTTAAGCCTCTCTATAATACGAAGACTGTACACCCTAGAAAGACACCCTAGGAAGAAACACAGGTCAAGGTAAACATCACGGTGATGATAGACTAGAAAAGACAGTTCTACAGTCCAAGCATCCTATACAAATCATGTAATCATATATTCACTGTAACATCAAATGAGCTAAGCTTTGGTATAGACGGTATACCCTAGAAAACACAAATAAAAGGTAAACAGTTGTGATGACAAACTAGACAAAAAGCTACATTTAAGCCTCACTATAATATGAAGACTGTACGACAGACACCCTAGGAAGAAACACAGGTCAAGGTAAACATCACGGTGATGACAGACTAGAAAAGGCAGATCTACAGTCCAAGCATCTTATACAAATCATGAAGTCATTATATATTAACTGCAACCAAGTCCAAAACCAGATTAGAAACTGTTCTAGTTAATAATCACCACATGTTGAACATCTAGATAGTTACACACATCTTGTCACCATCAATGAATGAGATAGTGCCAGCACAGCTAGTGAATTAATATAAATTTAATATTTAAAAAATTCAGTAGTAGCTGTGCTGGCAACATTTCATTCCCCTTGTCACACTAATCTTTGAAAATCTACCTTAATTCCAAAGAATTCATCCATTAAAAAAATTCCACTTACCTCCAGAAAAATCATCAGCAGGGCTACTTAAACAAGCTCTCAGCAGCAGAAGAGAACAGGCAGCTAAAGGGCCAGCAAGTAGGGGAACACACCACCACCCAGTCCACAGCACTTCTCCTCCAGGGCAAGACTCCAGCAAGCAAGGCAAGCAGCAGGACTAAGGCAATCCTTCCAGGCAGCAGGGCTTCCAGGCAGCAGGGCTAGGCAATCCTTCCAGGCAGCAGACAATCCTTCCAGGCAGCAGGCAATCCTTCCAGGCAGCAGGCAATCCTTCCAGGCAGCAGGGCTAACGAACCAGCAATCCACCGAAGACATCCAAGAAATTTCAGATCTTAAGCACCACCTTTTACAGTACAGAGTAAGTAAAAGGTAAAAACTAGAAGCTGAAGCGCCACTTTTTATGCAGAAATTTTCACGGGCTTTGCGGGGATTTGACTTGCAACTCTACGTGTTGATTGGCTGCTTGCTGCACGAGCCTCGTCTGCAGCAAGCAGCCAATCAACGAGAGTCCAAGACAGGAATGTTTTTTTTTTTAAAATACCTGCTGACGAGCCTGACGTCGCTATTTCCGGACTCTGACAGCAAGAACCGGAGAACCGGAGTGCCCTACTGATTTCCGGGCACTCCGGAAAAAAAAACGGAGGGATGGCAACGCTATTTATGCAGGAAAGTTGAAAGGGATAGAAATAAGTCCAAAATGGTCAATAAAATTGCAACTTCAGAGCTGGATACCACTTCTCTAGTATTTAATAGGCAGGACAATGCTCCCACTTTCACTGGGAAGCAATAAGATATACCTCTACTGCAGCAAGGTCTGGATAGCTCTGAACACTGAAACTAAAGTCCTGAAACCAGCAAAGCCTGGAAACTGGACTATTCTTGTTAGAAAAGGCAGGAAATTAGCAACCAAGATAGAATTATTTTTGGTTAAGTCAGTCTAAATAATGCAGTGAAGCAGTAAATAAGGAGAAAAAGGCTAATGCACTTGATTGTATAGCCCAGAATAGTAAACTCAATTAAAACTTTGCAAAATTAAATTTGCAAATTTAAACTTTTTAAATAAAGCAAAGCAAGTGTACAACTGGAAATGACTTACAGGCAGAAATACAATGAAATAAGTAGCTAGTCTACTTTTTAAGCTTTCTGATAAGTGCACATAATAAAAATGACCAAAATCAGCAACAATTTGAACATTCAGCAAAAAGTGCTTGCAGTTAGCACAAAAATTCTCTCTTTCTCATTTCTGGTGCTGTAGTAGTCTGGATCTGCTGATCTAAAACAAACTCAAATACATGCAAACTGTTGTATTTATGACAGAGAGTTGAAAAGGATATAGTTCAGCCCAAAATGGCCAATAAAATTGCAATTTCAGAGCTAGAAACCACTCCTTTATGGTTAGAGAGGCAGTATAATGCTCCTGCACTCATTGGTAAGCAGTAGGACCTCCCTCTACCAGAGCAACATCTGGATAGCTCTGAACACTGAAACTAAAGTCTTGAAACCAGCAAAGCCCCAAAAAATGGACTATTTTAGCTAGAAAAGGTGGGGAAATAACAAAGAAGATAGATTTCTTTTTGTTAAATCAGGCTCAACAATGCAGTTGTGCAGTAAAAAAGCACAGAAAGGCTAATGCACTTGAGTGTATTGCCCAGAACAGTAAATTAATTTGAAATTTTGCAACATTAGAAATTTGAAAATTTAAACTTTTTAAATAAAGCAAGCCAAGTGTGCAACTTGAAAATGATTTATAGGCAGAAATACAGTGAAATAAGTAACTAGTCTACTTTTTACACTTTCTGAGAAATGCAGGTAATAAAAATGAACAAAATCAACACAAATTAGAACATTCAGCAAAAAGTACATGGAGTTAAAACAAAAAAGTCTCTGTTTATTGTTCCTGGTACTGTAGTAGTCTGCAGGATCACCAAACAAGATCGGCTGCTCTAAAACAAGCTCAAACACGTGCAAACATACATATTTATGTCAGAAAATTGAAAGGGATAGAAATCAGCCCAAAATAGCCAATACAATTGTAATTTCAAAACTGGACTAATCTTGTCAGAAAAGGCAGGAAATTAGCAAAAACATAGATTTTTTTTTGGTTAAGTCAGGCTAAACAGTACAGTTATACAGTAAATAAGCATAGTAAAGCTAATGCACTTGAGTGTATAGCCCAGAACAGTAAACTCAATTAAAACTTTGCAAAATTAGAAAGTTGAAATTTTAAACTTTTTAAATAAAGCAACGCAAGAGCACACCTTGAAAATGACTTACAGGCAGAAATACAGTGAAATAATTAGCTAGTTTACTTTTTATACTTTCTGGGAATGCAAGTAATAAAAATTACCAGAATCAGCAAAAATTATTAAATTCAGCAAAAAGTACTTGGAGTTAAAACAAAAAGCCTTTCTTTCCCGTTCCTGGTGCTGTCTGCAGGATACCCAAACAGGATCTGTTGATATAAAACAAGCTCAAACATGTGCAAACACGTGCACTGATGCCAGAAAATTGAAAGGGATAGAAATCAGCCCAAAATGGCCAATAAAATTGCAATTTCAGGGCTGAAAATCACTTCTTTAGTATTCGATAACCAGTACAATACTCCCACTTTCACTGGGAAGCAGTAGGACTTCTCTCTACTGCAACAATATCTGGATAGCTCTGAACACAGAAACTAACATCCTGAATCAAGCAAAGTCTGGAAACTGTATTTGCTTGTTAGAAAAGGCAGGAAATTAGAAAACAATGCAGTCATAATGTAAATAAGCAAAGAAAGGCTAATGCACTTGATTGTATAGCCCAGAACAGTAAACTCAATTAAAACTTTTAAAAATTAGAAATGTGCATATTTAAACTTTTTAAATAAAGCAAAGCAAGTGCACAACTGGAAATTACTTACAGGCAGAAATACAGTGAAATAAGTAGCTATTCTACTTTTTAAGCTTTCTGATAAGTGCAGTTAATAAAAATAACCAAAATCAGAAAAAAAACAAAAATTCAGCAAAGAGTACTTGCAGTTAGCACAAAAAATCTTTCTCTCCCGTTTCTGATGCTGTAGTAGTCTGGAGGATGCGCAAACAGGATCTGCTGATCTAAAACAAGCTCAAACACATGCAAACTGGCATATTTATGCCAGAAAGTTGAAAGGGATAGAGTTCAGCCAGAAATGGCCACTACAATTGCAATTTCAGAGCTGGAAACCACTCCTTCAGGGTTAGAGAGGCAGTACAATGCTCCTACTCTCACTGGTAAGCAGTAGGACCTCCCTTTACCACAGCAACATCTGTATAGCACTGAATACTGAAACTAAAGTCCTGAAACCAGCAAAGCCTGGAAACTGGACTATTCTAGCTAGAAAAGGTAGGGAATTAGTAGGATAGAATTGTTTTTGGTTAAATAAGGCTAAACAATGCAGTTATGCAGTAAATAAGCACAGAAAGGCTAATGCACTTGAGTGTATAGCCCAGAACAGTAATCTAAGTTAAAATTTTGCAACATTAGAAATTTGAAAATGTAAACTTTTTAAATAAAGCAAGTTAAGTGCACAACTGGAAAATGACTTACATGCAGAAATACAGTGAAATAAGTAGCTAGTCTACTTTTTAAGTTTCTGAACATAGCAGGTAACACAAATGACCAAAATCAGCAAAAATTAATAACAAAAAGTACTTGCAGTTAGCACAAAAAGTCTGTTTTTCTCATTTCTGGTGCTGTAGTAGTCTGGAGGATGCTCAAAATGATCTACTGATCTAAAACAAGCTCAAACACACGCAAACGGGCATATTTATGCCAGAAAGTTGAAATTGATAGAAATTAGCCAAAATGGCCAATACAATTGCAATTTCAGAGCTGGAAACCACTGCTCTAGTGTTAGATGGGCAGTACAATGCTCCCACTCTCATTAGTAAGCAGTAGGACCTCCCTCTACCACAGCAAGTTCTGGATAGCTCTGAACACTGAAACTAAAGTCAGTGAAACCAGCAAAGCCTGGAAACTGGTCTAGTATACTTAGAAAAGGAGTGACGTTAGCAAACAAGATAGGATTTTTTTTTGTTTGTTTTTTGGTTAAATCAGGCTAAACAATGCAGTTATACAGTAAATAAGGACATAAAGGCTAATGCACTTGAGTGTATAGCCCAGAAAAGTAAACTCAGTTTAAATTTTGCAAAATTAGAAATTTGAAAATTTAAACTCCTGAAATAAAGCAAGGCAAGTGCACAAATGAAAAATGACTTACATTGAAATAAGTAGCTAGTCCACTGTTTAACCTTTCTAAGAAAAGTAGATAATAAAAAAATGACCAAAATCAGCAGAAAAATAGTAAATTCAACAAAAAGTACTTGCAGTTAGCACACAAAGTCTCTCTTTCTTGTTTCTGGTGCTGTAGTAGTCTGCAGGATACCAAACAGGATATGCTGATCTAAAACAAGCTCAAACACATGCAAACTGGTATATTTATACCAGAAAGCTGAAATGGTTAAAATTCAGCACAAAAAGGCCAATGCAATTGCAATTTCAGAGCTGGAAACCACTCCTCCACTGTTAGGCAGTACAATGCTCCCACTCTCACTGGTAAACAGTAAGAAATCCCTCTGCCACAGCAAGGTCTGGATAGCTCTGAAAACTGAAACTAAAGTCCTGAAATCAGCAAAGCTTTTAAACTGGACAATTCAAGTTGGAAAAGGTGGGAAATTAGAAAATTAGATATAATTTTTCTATTTTTTTTTTTTTTTTTTTGGTTAAATCAAGCTAAACAATGCAGGTATAGAGTAAACAGGCAGATAAAGGCTACTGCACTTGAGTTTACAGCCCAGAACAGTAAACTCAATTAAAACTTTGCAAAATTAAAAAAAATTGAAAAATTAAACATTTTTAATAAAGCTAGGCAAGTGCACAACTGGAAAATGACTTACAGGCAGAAATACAGTGAAATAAGTAGCTAGTCTACTTTTTATACTTTCTATGAAGTGCAGGTGATAAAAATGACCAAAATCAGCAAAAAGTACTTGGAGTTAAAACAGAAAGTCTCTGTTTATCATTCCTGGTTCTGTAGTAGTCTGCAGGATGACCAAACAGGATCTGCTGATCTAAAACAAGCTCAAACATGTGCAAACATGCATATTTATGCCAACAAATTGAAAGGGATATCAATCAGCCCAAAATGGCCAATAAAATTGAATTTTCAGAGCTGGAAAGCACTCCTTTAGGGTTAGAGAGGCAGTACAATGCTTCCACTTTCACTCTACAACAGCAAAGTCTGAATAGCTCTGAACACTGAAACCAGCAAAGCCTGGAAACTGGATTATTCTTATTAGCAATGGCAGGAAATTAGTAAATATAAAAATATTTTTTTTGGTTAAGTCAGGCTAAACAATGCAGTTATACAGTAAATAAGCACAGAAAGGCTAATGCACTTGAATGTATAGCCCAGAACAGTAAACTCAATTAAAACTTTGCAAAACTAGAAAGTTAAAATTTTTAACTTTTTAAATAAAGCAAGGCAAGTGCACAACTTGGAAATGACTAACAGGCAGAAATACAGTGAAATAAGTAGCTAATCTATTTTTACACTTCCTGAGAAGTGCAGGTAATGAAAACAAATAGAATCAGCAAAAATTAGAAAATTCAACAAAAAGTACTTGCAATTAAAACAAAAAGTCTCTCTTTCTCATTCCTGGTGCTGTAGTAGTCTGCAGGATGCCCATACAGGATCTGCTGATCTAAAACAAGCTCATACACATCCAAATGTGCGTATTTATGCCAGAAAATTGAAAAGGATAGACATCAGCTCAAAATGGCTAATAAAATTGCAATCTCAGAGCTGGAAACCAATTACTTAGTGTTAGATAGGCAGTACAATGCTCCCACTTTCATTTGGAAGCAGTATGACCTCCCTCTACCACAGCAAAGTCTGGATAGCTCTGAACACTGAAACTAAAGTCCTAAAACCAGATAAGCCTGGAAACTGGACTGTTCTTGTTAGAAAAGGTGAGAAATTAGCAAAAAAAAAAAAAAAAAAAATAGAATTTTTAGCTAGTCTACTTTTTAAGCTTTCTGATAAGTGCAAGCAAGAAAAATTAGCAAAATCTGCAAAAATTCAAAAATTCAGGAAAAAGTAATTACAGTTAGCACAAAAAATCTTTCATTCACGTTTCTGGTGCTGTAGTAGTCTGGACGAAGTGCAAACAGGATCTGCTGATCTAAACAAGCTCAAACACATGAAAACTGGCATATTTATGCCAGAAAGTTGAAAGGGATAGAGTTCAGCTAAAAATGGCCATTACAATTGCAATTTCAGAGCTAAAAACCACTCCTTTAGGGTTACAGAGGCAGTACAATGCCCCACTCTCACTGGAAAGCAACAGGGCCTCTGTCTACCACAGCAACATCTGTATAGCTCTGAAAACAGAAACTAAAGTCCTGAAACCAGCAAAGCGTGGAAACTTGACTATTCTAGCTAGAAAAGGTGGGGAATTAGCAAACAACATAGAATTTTTTTTTGGTTAAATCAGGCTAAACAATGCAGTTATGCAGTAAATAAGAACATAAAGGCTAATGCACTTGAGTGTATAGCCCAGAACAGTAAACTAAGTTAAAACTTTAACAGATAAAAAGTAGCTGCTCGGCAGTCAAATCTCCCGTTGAAAAACAAGATGTAAATAAAAGTAATGCACAGGAGAAAGCGATGGCAGAGCAATATACTCCTCATAGACTGAATGTTTATGCAGTTAATAGCATTCTCTATCAGCTGTAATAGTTACCCAAGTACACCATGCAGTAATGCTATATGATGCAAAAAACAGTCCATGAACATAGGCAGTTTTCACTTCACCAAAAATATAATCCAAAGTCGATGTTAATACCAAATCCTTTTAATGATAGGAAAACATGGCAAGCGCTTTCACCCAGAAGGCTTCTTCAGGCCAAACAGTTATCATTTAAAAACCAGTATTTATATATATATATATATATATATATATATATATATATATATATATATATATACCCAATTCAATAATGACATCACTTCCACCTGATTAATTAACGAACAACATTTTAAAATAATGACTAATAAATAACCTATACGATTGAATATTCACAAAATAAAAACAATAATCAGACTACTATATCGAGTACCTTTCTTGTTTCATAGCATATATATATATATATATATATATATATATATATATATATATATATATGGGTATATACTATAAAATGCAAATGTAATAGCATAGGCATTCAATTTAAATACATTTTTAATTAATAAGTATTATAAAACATCATTTAAAATATAATAATATTTTAATTTTTAAGCTTCCTTGCTTTAAGGATGGGTCGGATGGGTACCCTATCATTCAACCCAGGCTCCCGGTCAGCTCTTAATCTAATGATCCATTTTTGTTTCATTTTGTTCGGTCAAGTTTTGGACATCACCTCTCCTTATAGTTGGCTGGTTGACCTGAACTACCATAAACTTAAACGTATGCTCTATAGATGTATCTAAGACATGTTTGGATAATGCATTTTTATCTGATTTGATCCTAATATTATATAAATGTTCTCTTATTCTATCCCTGAGTCGCCTATCAGTCTTGCCAACATAAAATGCTGGGCAAGACTGACATATAGCAAGATAAACAACATGTAAAGTATCACAACTAGCTTTAGGATAGAAATTGAAACTCTGATAACTAAAGGGATGAATAAAAACAGCGCTATTGTCTATATAATGACAGTAACTGCATTTCTGGCATGGTCTAGTGACACCAGGAAAAGCTTTTGATTGGAACCTGCAATCTATTCTTCTGGAACTACATAACATTATATACAAATTAAGCTTATTTTTGTATATAAATTTTGGATTATCACCTACCACTTCACGAATGGTTGGGTCCACTTTTAAAATATCCCAATATTTCATATAGGCATTTCTTATGTCATTCATGTCTTGCGTATGATATTTAGAGACTCTAAATTCCTCTTTCACTGTATTATTTAACAAATCATCTATTTCATGTATACATTTAGTACTATCAGCAAAATGAGGATATGCCTTACTCATTCTAAGTGTGCCAATACCCACAAAGCCCTCATTAATTTCTTCCAGGCTATAAGATCTATCAATTAATTGTTGCTTCAATTTAGCTAATTCCCTATTCTATCCCTGTTCAGTGGAATTTAAATGGGAAACTCGCATAGCTTGTCCTTTAATAATATTCTTAAAAATAAACCTGGGGTGCATACTGGACCTATGCAAAAATGAATTTCTGTAGCATGATTTCCTGTATACCCCAGTATTTAAAAGACCATTAGGAAGTCTCTCTACATATACATCTAGATAAGAAACAAATTTCTCTGATGCCGTCATAGTAAACTTTAAGTAATATGTCAATGAATTTACATGTTCCAGGAATTGATGCAATTGAATCACCTCAGAATTCCATATAAGGAAGAGGTCATCAACAAATCGTACACAAAATTTAACATGATTCTCGAAACTATTAAGTGTAAACAAACACCTCTCTTCCCAATCAGCCATAACAAGATTGGCGTAGCTATTGGCACACGAAGTGCCCATAGCTACGCCATCTTTTTGGATATAAACTTGGTTATTAGAAGTAAAAATATTATTTTTCAGAACTATCCCTAACAATTCACATAATGTATCAATATGAATTTCAGGTGATGTCTGATTCGCCAATAAACACCTACGTACACTTTTTATTCCCTCATCATTTGAAATGGTGGTGAAGAGGGATTGAACATCAAGTGTTACCAAACAATATTTAGAGTCAACAGATTCATCTTTCATTTTATCATACAGCATCAATAGAAATTGCTTGGTATCTCTCAGTATATATGTATATTTGTTTACTATTGGTTTTAATTTAGACTCCAAATACAGGGAGATGGGCTCAGTAATCCAGCCCTGCCCTGCTACTATTGGTCTCATAGGTGGATTTTGGGGGTGTTTATGTATTTTGGGAACACCTTGTATGCAGGGTACCATAGGCTTGTCAATAGAGAAAAAAATCATATAATTCATCACTAATCTTCCCACTATCACAGTAGTCTAATAAAAATGTGGAGACTCTATCAATTGCCTTGTCTATTTGATTCAAATTTATCCTATTATAATAGTGGGTATCACTCAACATATCTGTCATACTTGAAACATACCTATCACTATCCATAATAACTATCGGACCCCCCTTATCTGCGGGTCTAATCATAATAATGGGATCATTCCTAAGGGTTCTTAAGGCTATCCTTAATCTAGGTTGTAGATTCCCATACCATTTTTTATATCTACTATTTTTATCATGTTCATGTAATTCCTCTTCAGCTAATTTAGAATATGCATCTACTAATGGGTGTAAGATAAGAATATATGTACTCTCATTGCTTATGGTAGATTTACCAAAATTCAGTTTTAATTGTATATTACGAACAAACAATTTTAGATCAACTAATGAATCTGTAATATCACTCCTGGTGGAAGGTATATAAGTAAGACCTTTCTCTAAAACTCTAATTTCTTCTTCAGTGAGATGTCTACAAGAAATATTCATTATTAATGAGTAGATGTCTTTTCCCACATTTTCTTCAGAGTTGGGCCCACATATTCCTCAACCATCCTTCTTTTTTGTCGCCCACTGCTCATAGAGCAATCCTTCCCCCCTCTCCGGATATCTACTATCGGGAAACGGGCCATATCATTAGGGCCAGTGGAACCTATTGTGTTCATGTGATGAACCTTTTTTCTAACTTTCCCATCTCCTAAATTATGTCCATCAATTAAAAGCCACTAGATGGAATAATTACTTCATTAGATTCTATTACATTATGATCATGTGCAATTCCCGTATCAGTTCCTTCAATGATGCTAGATGTAGCTTGAGATAACTCATTAGTTTGATTTTCCTGATGCACTATTGCTGTAGTAACCACTGTATTTCTAGCCTTAGCTACAATATTTTCATTATTTTTAAGAATATATTTATTCCTAACGGTACTATCAGCACATGCAGATCCATTATTGTGCACATTCTTGTCATTATTTCTACCCATATTTTTATCTACCCTCCCATATCCATTCTTCTCAGTATTTACCCTCGGGTAAGTGAAGACCTGTCCATTGCTAAAATCTCTCGTATCTCTTCGTATTTTATTTTGTTTCTGTTCCAACAATTTCTTTTCAAATAAATATACATTGTCCAAAAGTTTATCAAAGCGTTTATCAGCTACTTTACAAGGATAACTTTCGTTGATGTGTTGTTGTTGTTCTCTAACTCATTCTCTCAACATTGTCTCCTCAGGTAGGAAATATTCATTCAACAATAACATATAACGTATACTTGTGTCTATGTTTATTTGTTGTCATCTATATAAGAAGTCAGGGTATATCGTACATGTTGTTGGCATCTTGAAGATGCGTAGTTCTCTTTGAATAATTTTATGAGCTATGCATACTTTGAAATGCTGACGTTGAAGTTGCATGTGTTTTATTTTAATAAAGTCCAGTTCCATTTGATTCAACAGCGTTGATAAGCCATTGTAGCTTGCTTCAGCCATAGAATCATCTGTAGAGTCGCGTATTACATCATACGCTAAGAGCGGGTTCTCTTCACCGGTTACGTAATTTTCAAATCTGCTTAATTTGCACTGAAAATTTTTTGGTTTGTATGGTCATTCTATCAGTGGACTAGTAAGCTCTGCCATGACCACAAAGCAGCAAACAAATATTATAAAAAACAGAAAAAAAGTAGCTGTTCGGCAGTCAAATCTCCCATTGAAAAACAAGATGTAAATAAAAGAATGCACAAGAGAAAGCAATGGCAGAGCAATATGCTCCTCATAGACTGAATGTTTATGCAGTTAGTAGCGTTCACTATCAACTGTAGTAGTTACCCAAGTACACCATGCAGTAATGCGATATGATGCAAAGAACAGTCCATGTACACAGGCAGTTTTCACTTCACCAAAAATATAATCCAAAGTCGATGTTAATACCAAATCCTTTTAATGATAGGAAAACATGGCAAGCGCTTTCACCCAGAAGGCTTCTTCAGGCCAAACAATTATCATTTAAAAAACAGCATATATATATATATATATATATATATATATATATATATATATATATATATATATACCCAATTCAATAATGACATGACTTCCACCTGATTAATTAACGAACATTTTAAAATAATGACTAATAAATAACCTATACGATTGAATATTCACAAAATAAAAACAATAATCAGACTACTATATCGAGTACCTCTCTTGCTTCATAACATATATATATATATATATATATATATATATATATATATATATATGGGTATATACTATAAAATGTAAACATAATAGCATAGGCATTCAATTTAAATACAATTTTAATTAATAAATATTATAAAACATCACTTAAAATATAATAACATTTTAATTTTTAAGCTTCCTTGCTTTAAGGATGGGTCAGATGGGTACCCTATCATTCAACCCAGGCTCCTGGTCAGCTCTTAATCTAATGATCTATTTTGTTTCATTTTGTTCAGTCCAGTTTTGGACATCACCTCTCCTTATAGTTGGCTGGTTGAACTGAACTACCATAAACTTAAACGCATGCTCTATAGATGTATCTAAGACATGTTTGGATAATGCATTTTTATTTGCTTTGATCCTAATATTATATAAATGTTCTCTTATTCTATCCCTGAGTCGCCTATCAGTCTTGCCAACATAAATTGCTGGGCAAAACTGACATATAGCAGGATAAACAACATGTAAAGTATCACAACTAGCTTTAGGATAGAATTTGAAACTCTGATAACTAATGGGATGAATAAAAACAGCGCTATTGTCTATATAATGACAGTAATTGCATTTTTGGCATGGTCTAGGGACACCAGGAAAAACTTTTGATTGGAACCTGCACTCTATTCTTCTGGAACTACATAACATTCTATATAATATAAGCTTATTTTTGTATATAAATTTTGGATTATCACCTACCACTTCACAAATGGTTGGGTCCACTTTTAAAATATCCCAATATTTCATATAGGCATTTCTTATGTCATTCACGTGTTGCGTATGATATATAGATACTCTAAATTCCTCTTTCACTGTATTATTTAACGAATCATCTATTTCATGTATACATTTAGTACTATCAGCAAAATGAGGATATGCCCTACTCATTCTAAGTGTCAATACCCACAAAGCCCTCATTAATTTCTTCCAGGCTATAAGATCTATCAATTAATTGTTGCTTCAATTTAGCTAATTCCCTATTCTATCCCTGTTCAGTGGAATTTAAATGGGAAACTCGCATAGCTTGTCCTTTAATAATATTCTTAAAAATAAACCTGGGGTGCATACTGGACCTATGCAAAAATGAATTTCTGTAGCATGATTTCCTGTATACCACAGTATTTAAAAGACCATTAGGTAGTCTCTCTACATATACATCTAGATAAGAAACAAATTTCTCTGATGCCGTCATGGTAAACTTTAAGTAATATGTCAATGAATTTACATGTTCCAGGAACTGATGCAATTGAACCACCTCAGAATTCCATATAAGGAAGAGGTCATCAACAAATCGTACATAACATTTAACATGATTCTTGAAACTATTAAGTGTAAACAAACACCTCTCTTCCCAATCAGCCATAACAAGATTGGCGTAGCTATTGGCACACAAAGTGCCCATAGCTACGCCATCTTTTTGGATATAAACTTGGTTATTAAAAGTAAAAATATTATTTTTCAGAACTATCCTTAACAATTCACATAATGTATCAATATGAATTTCAGGTGATGTCTGATTCACCAATAAACACCTACGTATACTTTTTATTCCTTCATCATTTGGAATGGTGGTGAAGAGGGATTGAACATCAAGTGTTACCAACCAATATTTGGAGTCAACAGATTCATCTTTCATTTTATCATATACCATCAATAGTAATTGCTTGGTATCTCTCAGTATATATGTATATTTGTTACTATTGGTCTTAATTTAGATTTCAAATACAGGGAGATGGGCTCAGTAATCCAACCCCGCCCTGCTACTATTGGTCTCATAGGGGGATTTTGGAGGTGTTTATGTATTTTGGGAACACCTTGTGTGCAGGGTACCATAGGCTTGTCAATAGAGCAAAAATCATATAATTCATCACTAATCTTCCCACTATCACAGTAGACTAATAAAAATGTGGAGACTCTATCAATTGTCTTGTCTATTTGATCCAAATGTATCCTATTATAATAGTGGGTATCACTCAACATATCTGTCATACTTGAAATATACCTATCACTATCCATAATAACTATGGGACCCCCCTTATCTGCGGGTCTAATCATAATATTGGGATCATTCCTAAGGGTTCCTAAGGCTATCCTTAATAGAGGTTGTAGATTCCCATACCATTTTTTATGTCTACTATTTTTATCATATTTATGTAATTCCTCTTCAACTAATTTGGAATATGCATCTACTAATGGGTATAAGTTAGGAATATATGTACTAGGCTTTTTAAACTGACTCTCATTGCTTATGGTAGATTTACCAAAATTCAGTTTTAATTGTATATTATGAACAAACAATTTTAGATCAACTAATGAATCCGTAATATCACTCCTAGTGGAACGTATAAAAGTAAGACCTTTCTCTAAAACTCTAATTTCTTCTTCAGTGAGATGTCTACTAGAAATATTCCATATTAATGAGCAGTGGTCTTTTCACACATTTTCTTCAGAGTCGGGCCCACATATTCCTCCTCGACCATCCTTCTTTTTTGTCGCCCCCTGCTCATAGAGCGATCCCTCCCCCCTCTCCGGATATCTACTATCGGGAAAGGGGTCATATCATTAGGGCCAGTGGAACTTATTGTGTTCATGTGATGAACCTTTTTTCTAACTGACCCATCTCCTAAATTATGTCCTTCAATTAAACCACTAGATGGAACAATTACTTCATTAGATTCTATTACATTATGATCAGGTGCAATTCCCATATCAGTTCCTTCAATGATGCTAGATGTAGCTTGAGATAACTCATTAGTTTGATTTTCCTGATGCACTATTGCTGTAGTAACCACTGTATTTCTAGCCTTAGCTACAATATTTTCATTATTTTTAAGAATATATTTATATTCTTAACGGTACTATCAGCACATGCAGATCCATTACTGTGCACATTCTTGTCATTATTTCTACTCGTATTTTTATCAACCCTCCCATATCCATTCTTCTCAGTATTTACCCTCAGCCAAGTGAAGACCTGTCCATTGCTAAAATCTCTCCTATCTCTTCATATTTTATTTTGTTTCTGTTCCAACAATTTCTTTTCAAATAAATATACATTGTCCGAAAGTTTTTCAAAGCCTTTATCAGCCACTTTACAATGATAACTTTCGTTGATGTGTTGCTGTTGTTCTCTAACTCGTTCTATCAACATTGTCCCCTCAGGTAGGAAATATTCATTCAACAATAACATATAACATATGCTTGTGTCTATGTTAATTTGTTGCAATCTATAGAATAAGTCAGGGTACATCGTACCTGTTGTTGACATCTTCAAGATGCGTAGTCCTCTTGGAATAATTTTATGAGCTATGCATACTTCGAAATGCTGACGTTGAAGTTGCATGCGTTTTAGTTTAATAAAGTCCAGTTCCATTCAATTCAACAGTGTCAATAAGCTGTTGTAGTTTGCTTCAGCCATAGAATCATCCGTAGAGTCGCGTATTACGTCATACGCTAAGAGCGGGTTCTCTTCACCGGTCACGCAATTTTCAAATCTGCTTAATTTGCACTGAAAATTTTCTGGTTTGTATGGTAATTCTACCAGTGGACTAGTAAGTTCTGCCATGACCACAAAGCACAAACAAATATAATAAATAACAGAAAAAAAGTAGCTGCTCGGCAGTCAAATCTCCCATTGAAAAACAAGATGTAAATAAAAGTAATGCACAGGAGAAGCAATGGCAGAGCAATATACTCCTCATAGATTGAATGTTTATGCAGTTAATAGCATTCGCTATCAGCTGTAATAGTTACCCAAGTACACCATGCAGTAATGTGATTTGATGCAAAAAGCAGTCCATGTACACAGGCAGTTTTCACTTCACCAAAAATATAATGCAAAGTCGATGTTAATACCAAATCCTTTTAATGATATGAAAACATGGCAAGCGCTTTCACCCAGAAGGCTTCTTCAGGCCAAACAGTTATCATTTAAAAACCAGTATACATATATATATATATATATATATATATATATATATATATATATATATCTATATATAATTATATATGTGTATATATCTATATATATATATATATATATATATATATATATATATATATATATATATATTTATATACCCAATTCAATAATGACATCACTTCCACCTGATTAATTAACGAACAACATTTTAAAATAATGACTAATAAATAACCTATATGACTGAATATTCACAAAATAAAAACAATAATCAGACTACTATATCGAGTACGTTTCTTGTTTCATAACAGATATATATATATATATATATATATATATATATATATATATATATAAATGGGTATATACTATAAAATGCAAACGTAATAGCATAGGCATTCAATTTAAATACATTTTTTATTAATAAATATTATAAAACATCATTTAAAATATAATAACATTTTAATTTTCAAGCTTCCTTGCTTTAAGGATGGGTCGGATGGGTAACCTATCATTCAACCCAGGTGCCCGGTCATCTCTTAATCTAATGATCTATTTTGTTTCATTTTGTTCGGTCCAGTTTTGGACATCACCTCTCCTTATAGTTGGCTGGTTGACCTGAACTACCATAAATTTAAACGTATGCTCTATAGATGTATCTTAGACATGTTTGGATAATGTATTTTTATCTGATTTGATCCTAATATTAAATAAATGTTCTCTTATTCTATCCCTGAGTCGCCTATCAGTCTTGCCAACATAAAATGCTGGGCAAGACTGACATATAGCAAGATAAACAACATGTAAAGTATCACAACTAGCTTTCGGATAGAATTTGAAACTCTGATAACTAATGGGATGAATAAAAACAGCGCTATTGTCTATATAATGACAGTAATTGCATTTCTGGCATGGTCTAGTGACACCAGGAAAAACTTTTGATTGGAACCTGCAATCTATTCTTCTGGAACTACATAGCATTATATACAAATTAAGCTTATTTTTGTATATAAATTTTGGATTATCATCTACCACTTCATGAATGGTTGGGTCCACTTTTAAAATATCCCAATATTTCATATAGGCATTTCTTATGTCATTCACGTCTTGCGTATGATATATAGATACTCTAAATTCCCCTTTCACTGTTTTATTTAACAAATCATCTATTTCATGTATACATTTAGTACTATCAGCGAAATGAGGATATGCCCTACTCATTCTAAGTGTGTTAATACCCACAAAGCCCTCATTAATTTCTTCCAGGCTATAAGATCTATCAATTAATTGTTGCTTCAATTTAGCCTATTCCCTATTATATCCCTGTTCAGTGGAATTTAAATGGGAAACTCGCATAGCTTGTCCTTTAATAATATTCTTAAAAATAAACCTGGGGTGCATACTGGACCTATGCAAAAATGAATTTCTGTAGCATGATTTCCTGTATACCCCAGTATTTAAAAGACCATTAGGTAGTCTCTCTACATATACATCTGGATAAGAAACAAATTAATCTGATGCTGTCATGGTAAACTTTAATTAATATGTCAATGAATTTACATGTTCCAGGAATTGATGCAATTGAACCACCTCAGAATTCCATATAAGGAAGAGGTCATCAACAAATCCTAAATAAAATTTAACATGATTCTTGAAACTATTAAGTGTAAACAAACACCTCTCTTCCCAATCAGCCATAACAAGATTGGCGCAGCTATTGGCACACAAAGTGCCAATAGCTACGCTATCTTTTTGGATATAAACTTGGTTATTAAAAGTAAAAATAATATTTTTCAGAACTATCCCTAACAATTCACATAATGTATCAATATGAATTTCAGGTGATGTCTGATTAGCCAATAAACACCTACGTAAACTTTTTATTCCCTCATCATTTGGTATGGTGGTGAAGACGGATTGAACATCAAGTGTTATCAACCAATATTTGGAGTCAACAGATTCATCTTTCATTTTATCATATAGCATCAATAGAAATTGCTTGGTATCTCTCAGTATATATGTATATTTGTTTACTATTGGTCTTAATTTAGATTCCAAATACAGGGAGATTGGCTAAGTAATCCAGCCCCGCCCTGCTACTATTGGTCTCATAGGTGGATTTTGGGGGTGTTTATGTATTTTGGGAACACCTTGTATGCAGGGTACCATAGGCTTGTCAATAGAGCAAAAATCATATAATTCATCATTATCTTCCCACTATCACAGTATTCTAATAAAAATGTGGAGACTCTATCAATTGTCTTGTCTATTTGATCTAAATTTATCCTATTATAATAGTGGGTTTCACTCAACATATCTGTCATACTTGAAATATACCTATCACTATCCATAATAACTATGGGACCCCCCTTATCTGCGGGTCTAATCATAATATTGGGATCATTCCTAAGGGTTCTTAAGGCTATCCTTAATCTAGGTTGTAGATTCCCATACCATTTTTTATGTCTACTATTTTTATCATGTTCATGTAGTTCCTCTTCAACTAATTTAGAATATGCATATACTAATGGATGTAAGTTAGGATTATATGTACTAGGTTTTTTAAACTGACTCTCATTGCTTATGGTAGATTTACCAAAATTCAGTTTTAATTGTAGATTACAAACAAACAATTTTAGATCAACTACTGAATCTGTAATAACACTCCTGGTGGAAGGTATAAAAGTAAGACCTTAGGAATAAATATATTCAATTATATTTATATTTTATTGCAAAATAGAGTAAAATCTCACGATTGGAGGAACTCCCTCATCAGCCTCAGTAAGAAGCTGAGATCCCTCATAAAATCCTCTAAAACTAGTTATGAAAACAAAATTGCCACTGATTGTAAAGACAACCACAAAGCATTCTATAGCTAAGTCAAAAATCTCAATGTCAACACTCAGATCTGTTCTGAGTTACAGCACAATGACACTAAATATACAGAACCAACTGATATTGCCAACATCCTGGCAGATAGGTTCAGTGCTAATTTTACCTCCCTCCCACCCCCTAAAGGGCCCATCTTTATACTGGAAGAATGCAAAGTTCCAGTAATCACGGCTGCACAGGTAAAAACTTCACTCTCCAAAGCCAAGAACACAGCATCCATGAGACCTGACAACATCCCAGGCTGCCTTCTATATGAACTACAGAATGAACTGGCACCCCACCTAAGTACCATGTTCAATCATAGCCTGACCTCAGGCTTTGTGCCCATTGAATGGCACACCACAACAGTTATCCCACTCCACAAAAGGGGGGATGCAACAGACCCTGGGAACTACCACCCCATTAGCCTGACAAGCCTTGTCTGCAAGACCATGGAAAATATCATCATGGAACTCATAAACAAAGACATTGGAGATCTCCAAACCCTGGACCCCACACAGTTTGGGTTTGTAAAAGGCAGTTCATGTATCCTAAACCTGATAGACTTCTTTGAAGTAGTCACCAAAGCATAGATGAGGGTAAGGTAGTTCACACAGCCTATCTAGATCTCGCCAAGGTGTTCAACACCATCTGCCACTCTGGAATTATAGATAAACTCACTAAACTAGTTATAAATCCCTATGTTACAAGATGGGTTGCCAACGGGCTTACTGAAAGAACCCACACTGTGAAAGTAGCAGACTCCAAATCAGACTTCAGACCAGTGACAAGTGGAGTACCACAGGGTTCAGTCCTGGGTCCTCTCCTGTTTGGTATCTACTTCTCTGAAGTACAGGCTAACACAGAAGGTCTTTGGCTAACTACATTCACAGATGACTGCAAACTAGAAGCCATAATTGAAACTCCTAATGATGTGGACATCCTACAAAAGGGCCTCACTGAGACAGATGCCTGTTGTCAAAGACATGGTCTCAAGCTCAATGCCAAAAAGTGCATTGTCATCCCTTTTGGTAAAAATTCTGTACCTATGAACTACCACATAGGTGGTAGTCTACTTAACACCGAAAGTGTGATAAGAGACCTTGGGACACAGGTGGACAGTAGTCGCTCCTTTGATAATCACATCACCAAAGTGGTCATGAAGTCGTTCTATGTGGCACACCTCATCACAAAAGGTTTCTCATCCAGAAAAAAAGAGGTCATTGTTCGTCTCTACTCATTACTCATTAGACCCATTATAGAGTACAATGCCCCTTTTGGTATGTACCTCACAAGACATCTACAACAACTGGAAAGGCCGCAAAAATACCTCACAAAGAGGATTACTGGCCTCAAGCAGATGCCTTACTCAGACCGTCTCAAAAAACTTCAGCTTTACTCCGTTGCATATCACCTACTTAGAGGCGATCTCTGCCTAACATACAAAGCTATGTCAAACCCAGAGCTGTTGGACATTCTCCACTTAAAGAAATCCCAATCCCTCCGAGCTACACACTCTAGGGAACTAAACCTTGTCACCACAATAAACAGAACATGCTGGAGGGATAGATTCCTGTCCCAGAGACTTCCCATACTCTGGAACAGACTACCTATCTATGTCAAACAGAGCTCCTCATTAGCACTCTTCAAGAAAAATCTTGATGATTGGATGGGTAATAGGAAATTCACCCCAGGGATCACTTCTGTGGTTCTGCTTGACAGGGGCACAGGAAAATAATTTTCTTGGGTGGTGAAAGCCAGGGTACATTTTTGGCTAGGCTTGTATTGGCCCTAGGGCCAATAGCCTAGTACTTACCGATGAATCTATGAACCTATGAACCTATGAACCTTTCTCTAAAACTCTAATTTCTTCTTCAGTGAGATGTCTACTAGAAATATTCCATATTAATGAGTAGCTGTCTTTTTCCCACATTTTCTTCAGAGTCGGGCCCACATATTCCTCCTCGACCATCCTTCTTTTTTGTCGTCCCCTGCTCATAGAGCGATCCCTCCCCCCTCTCCGGATATCTACTATCGGGAAAGGGGCCATATCATTAGGGCCAGTGGAACCTATTGTGTTCATGTGATGAACCTTTTTTCTAACTGACCCATCTCCTAAATTATGTCCTTCAATTAAACCACTAGATGGAACATTTACTTCATTAGATTCTATTACATTATGAACATGTGCAATTCCCATATCAGTTCCTTCAATGATGCTAGATGTAGCATGAGATAACTCATTAGTTTGATTTTCCTGATGTACTATTGCTGTAGTAACAACTGTATTTCTAGCCTTAGCTAAAATATTTTCATTATTTTTAAGAATATATTTATTCCTAACGGTACTATCAGCACATGCAGATCCATTATTGTGCACATTCTTGTTATTATTTCTACCCATATTTTTATCTACCCTCCCATATCCATTCTTTTCAGTATTTATCCTCGGCCAAGTGAAGACCTGTCCATTGCTAAAATCTCTCGTATCTCTTGGTATTTTATTTTGTTTCTGTTCCAACAATTTCTTTTCAAATAAATATACATTGTCCAAAGGTTTTTCAAAGCCTTTATCAGCTACTTTACTGTTTTCATATCATTAAAAGGATTTGGTATTAACATCAACTTTGGATTATATTTTTGGTGAAGTGAAAACTGCCTGTGTACATGGACTGTTTTTTGCATCATATCGCATTACTGCATGGTGTACTTGGGTAACTATTACAGCTGATAGCGAACGCTATTAACTGCATAAGCATTCAGTCTATGAGGAGTATATTGCTCTGCCATCGCTTTCTCCTGTGCATTACTTTTATTTACATTAAGTTAAAACTTTGCAACATTAGAAATTTGAAAATTTAAACGTTTTAAATAAAGCAATCTAAGTGGACAATTGGAAAATGATTTACAGGCAGAAATACCTTGAAATAAGTAGCTAGTCTACTTTTTAAGCCGTCCGATCAGAGCAGGTAATAAAAAGTACCAAAATCAGCAAAAATTAGAAAAGTAACAAAAAGTACTTGCAGTTAGCATAAAAGGTCTGTTTTTCTCATTTCTGGTGCTGTAGTAGTCTGGAGGATGCTCAAAAATGATCTACTGATCTAAAACAAGCTCAAACACATGCAAACGTGCAAATTTATGCCAGAAAGTTAAAATTGATTGAAATCAGCCAGAATTGTCAATAAAATTGCCATTTCAGAGATGGAAACCACTGCTCTAGTGTTAGATGGGCAGTACAATGCTCCCACTCTCATTAGTAAGCAGTAGGACCTCCCTCTACCACAGCAAGGTCTGGATAGCTCTGAACACTGAAACTAAAATCAGTGAAACCAGGAAAGCCTGGAAACTGGTCTATTCTAGTTAGAAAAGTAGGGAAGTTAGCAAACAAGATAGAATTTTTTTTGTTTTTTTTTTTGGTTAAATCAGGCTAAACAATGCAGTTATACAATAAATAAGCACAAAAAGGCTCATGCACTTGAGTGTATAGCCCAGAAAAGTAAACTCAGTTAATACTTTGCAAAATTAGAAATTTGAAAATTTAAACTCCTGAAATAAAGCAAGGCAAGTGCACAACAGAAAAATGACTTACAGGCAGAAATACAGTGAGATAAGTAGCTAGTCCACTGTTTAACCTTTCTGAGAAGAGCAGGTAATAAAAAAGACCAAAATCAGAAAAAATTAGTAAATTCAACAAAAAGTACTTGCAGTTAGCACACAAAATCTTTCTTTCTTAATTCTGGTGCTGTAGTAGTCTGCATAAAGCAGGATCTCCTGATTTAAAACAAGCTTAAACATGTGCAAACTGCTGTATTTATACCAGAAAGATGAAACGGTTAAAATTCAGCACAAAATGGCCAATACAATTGCAATTTCAGAGCTGGAAACCACTCCTCTACTGTTAGGCAGTACAATGCTCCCACTCTCACTGGTAAGCAGTAGGATATCCCTCTGGATAGCTTTGAAAACTGAAACTAAAGTCCTGAAATCAGCAAAGCCTTGAAACTGGACTATTCAAGTTAGAAAAGGTGGGAAATTAGCAAATAAGATAGAATGTTTCTGTTTTCTGTTTCTTTTTGGTTAAATCAGGCTAAACAATGCAGGTATAGAGTAAATAAGCAGAGAAAGGCTAATGCACTTGAATGTATAGCTCAGAACAGTAAACTCAATTAAAACTTTGCAAAATTAGAAATTCAAATATTTAAACATTTTTAATAAAGCTAGGCACGTGCACAACTGGAAAATGACTTACATGCAGAAATACAGTGAAATAAGTAGCTAGTCTACTTTTTTACACTTTCTGAAAAGAGCAGGTAATAAAAATGACCAAAATCAGCAAAAATAAGAAGATTCAGCCAAAAGTACGTGGAGTTAAAACAAAAAGTCACTGTTTATCATTCCTGGTGCTGTAGTAGTCTGCAGGATGACCAGAAAGAATCTGCTGATCTACAACAAGCTCAAACACATGCAAAAGTGTGTATTTATGCAATCAGCCCAAAATGGCTAATAAAATTGCAATTTCAGAGCTGGAAACCATTCCTTTAGGGTTAGAAAGGCAGTACAATGATCCCACTTTCACTGGGAAGCAGTGGGTCCTCCCTCTACCACAGCAAAGTCTGAATAGCTCTGAACACTGAAACTAAAGTCCTGAAACCAGCAAAGCCTGGAAACTGGATTATTCTTGTTAGAAATGGCAAGAAAGTAGCAAAAAAGAAAATATATATTTTTTGGTTAAGTCAGGCTGAACAATGCAGTTACACAGTAAATAAGCACAGAAAGGCTAATGCACTTGAGTGTATAGCCCAGAACAGTAAACTCAATTAAAACTTTGCAAAATTATAAATTTGCAAATTTAAACTTTTTAAATAAAGCAAGACAAGTGCACAACTTGAAAATGGCTCACAGACAGAAATATAGTGAAATAAGCAGCTAGTCTACTTTTTACACTTTCTGAGAAGTGCAGGTAATAAAAATGACCAGAATCAGCAAAAATAAGAAAATTCAGCAAAACGTACTTGGAGTTCAAACAAAAAGTCTGTTTTTCTCATTCCTACTGCTGTTGTAGTCTGTTGGATGCCCAATCAGGATATGCTGTTCTAAAACAAGCTCATACATGTGCAAACGTGCATATTGAGGCCAGAAAATTGAAAGGGATAGAAATTAGTCCAAAATGGTCGATAAAATTGCAATTTCAGAGCTGGAAACCAATTCTTTAGTATTACATAGCCAGTACAATGCTCACACTTTCACTGGGAAGCAGTAGGACTTTCCTCTACTACAGCAAGATCTGGATAGCTCTGAACACAGAATCTAAAGTACTGAAACCAACAAGGACTGGAAACTGTACTATTCTTGTTAGAAAAGACAGGAAACTAGCAAACAAAATAGAATTTTTTTTGGTTAAGTCAGGCTAAACAATGCAGTTATAATGTAAATAAGCACAGAAAGGCTAATGTATTTGAGTGTGTTGCCCAGAACAGTAAACTCAATTAAAACATTGCAACATTAGAAATTTTAAAAATTAAACTTTGTAAATAAAGCAAGGCAAGTGCCTAAATGGAAAATGACTTACAGGCAGAAATACAGTGAAATAAGTAACTAGTCAACTTGTTAAGCTTTCTGAACAGAACAGCTAATAAAATCAAACAAAATCAACAAAAAATAGAATATTCAGCAGAAAGTACTTGCAGTTTGCCCAAAAAATCTCTCTTTTTCATTTCTGGTGCTGTAATAGTCTGAAGGATGCCCAACCAGGATTTTCTGATCTAAAACAAGCTCAAACACATGCAAACTGGCATGTTTATGAAAGAGAGTTGAAAGGGATAGAGTTCAGCCAAAATGGCCAATACAATTGCAATTTCAGAGTTGGAAATCACTCCTTTTGGGTTAGAGAGGCAGTAGAATGTTCTCACTGGTAAGCAGTAGGACCTCCCTGTACCACAGCAACATCTGGATAGCTTTGAACACTGAAACTAAAGTCCTGAAACCAACAAAGCCTGGAAACTGGACTATTCTAGCTAGAAAAGGTAGGGAATTAGCAAAGAAGATAGAATTGTTTTGTTAAATCAGGCTAAACAATCCAGTTATGCAGTAAATAAGCACAGACAGTCTAATGCACTTGAGTGTATAGCCCAGAACAGTAAACTAAGTTAAAACTTTGCAACATTAGAACATTGAAAATTTAAACTTTTTAAATAAAGCAAGGCAAGTGGACAACTTGAAAAAGACTTACAGGCAGAAACACAGTGAAATAAGTAACTAGCCTAATTTTTACACTTTCTGAGAAGTGCAGGTAATAAAAATGACCACAATTAGCAAAAATTAGAAAATTCAGCAAAAAGGACAGGGAGTTAAAACAAAAAGTCTCTATCATTCCTGGTGCTCTAGTAGTCTGCAGGATGCCCAAACAGGATCTGCTGATCTAAAACAAGCTCAGACATGTGCAAACATGCATATTTATGTCAGACATTTGAAAGGGAGAGAAATCAGCCCAAAATGGCCAATAAAATTGCAATTTCAGAGCTGGAAAACTTTCCCTTAGAGTTAGAGAGCCAGTACAATGCTCCCACTTTCACTGGGAAGCAGTATGAAATGCCTGTACCACAGCAAAGGCTGGATATCTCTGAACACTGAAAGTAAAGTCCTGAAGCCTGGAAACTGGACTATTCTTGTTAGAAAAGGCAGGAAATTAGCAAAAAAAAAAAAAGATTTTTTTGTTGGTTAAGTCAGGCTAAACAATGCAGTTATACAGTAAATAAGCACAGAAAAGCTAATGCACTTGCGTGTATAGCCCAGAACAGTACACTCAATTAAAACGTTGCAAAATTAGAAATTTGCAAATTTAAACTTTTTAAATAAAGCAAGGCAAGTGCACACATTGAAAATGACTTACAGGCAGAAATACAGTGAAAGAATTAGCTAGTCTACTTTTTACACTTTCTGAGAATGCAGGTAATAAAAATTACCAGAATCAGCAAAAATTAGAAAATTCAGCAAAAAGTTCTGGGAGTTAAAACGAAAAGTCTTTCTTTCCCGTTCCTGGTGCTGTAGTAGTCTGCAGGATACCCAAACAGGATCTGCTGATATAAAACAAGCTCAAACATCTGCAAACATGCCCATTAATGCCAGAAAATTGAAAGGGATAGAAATCAGCCCAACATGGCCAATAAAATTGTAATTTCAGAGATAGAAACCACTTCTTTAGTGTTAGATAACCAGTTCAATGCTCCCACTTTCACTGGGAAGCAGTAGGACTTCCCTCTACTACAGCAAGATCTGCATAGCTCTGAACACAGAAACTAACATCCTCAATCCAGCAAAGTCTGGAAAATGTACTTTTCTTGTTAGAAAAGGCAGGAAATTAACAAACAAGATAGAATTTTTTTGTTAAGTCAGGCTAAACAATGCAGTTATAATGTAATTAAGCACAGAAAGGCTAATGTACTTGAGTGTATAGCCCAGAACAGTAAACTCAATTATAACTTTGCAAAGTTAGAAATTTGCATATTTAAACTTTTTACATAAAGCAAAGCAAGTGCACAACTGTAAATGACATACAGGCAGAAATACAGTGACATAAGTAGCTAGTCTACTTTTTAAGCTTTCTGATAAGTACAGGTAATAAAAATGACCAAAATCAGAAAAAAATTCAAAAATTCAGCAAAAAGTACTTGCAGTTAGCACAAAAAATCTTTCTTTCCCATTTCTGATGCTCTAGAAGTCTGGAGGATGCACAAACATGATCTGCTGATCTAAAACAAGCTCAAACACATGCAAACTGGCATATATATGTCAGAAAGTTGAAAGGGATAGAGTTCAGCCAAAAATGGCCAATACAATTGCAATTTCAGAGCTGGAAATCACTCCTTTAGGGTTAGAGAGGCAGTACAATGCTCCCACTCTCACTGGTAAGCAGTAGGACCTACCTCTACCACAGCAACATCTGGATAGCTCTGAACACTGAAACTAAATTCCTGAAAGCAGCAAAGCCTGGAAACTGGACTATTCTAGCTAGAGAAAGTGGGGAAATAGCAAACAAGATAATTTTTTTTTGGTTAAATCAGGCTAAACAATGCAGTTATGCAGTAAATAAGCAAAGAAAGGCTAATGCACTTGAGTGTTTTGCCCAGAAAAGTAAACTAAGTTAAAACTTTGCAACATTAGAAATTTGAAAATTTAAACTTTTTAAATAAAGCAAGGCGAGTGCACAACTGGAAAATGACTTACAGGCAGAAATATGGTGAAATAAGTAGCTAGTCTACTTTTTAAGTCTTCCGAACAAAGCAGGTAATAAAAATTACCAAAATCAGCAAACATTAAAAAATTCAGCAAAAAGTACTTTCAGTCAGTACTAAAAGTCTGTTTTTCTCATTTCTGGTGCAGTAGTAGTCAGGAGGATGTTCAAACATGATCTGCTGATCTAAAACAAGCTCAAACATGTGCAAATGTGCATATTTATGCAAGCAAGTTGAAAGTGATAGAAATCAGCCAAAATGGCTAATAAAATTGCAATTTCAAAGCTGGAAACCATTGCTCTCATGTTAGATAGGCAGTACAATGCTCCCACTATCATTAGTAAGCAGTAGGACCTCCCTCTACCACAGCAAGGTCTGGATAGCTCTGAACACTGAAACTAAAGTCAGTGAAACCAGCAAAGCCTGGAAACTGGTCTATTCTAGTTAGAAAAGGACGGTAGTTAGCAAACAAGATAGATTTTTTTTTTTGGTTAAATCAGACTAAACAATGCAGTTATACAGTAAATACGCACATAAAGGCTAAAACTTGAGTGTATAGCCCAGAAAAGTAAACTCAGTTAAATCTCTGCAAAATTAGAAATTTGAAAATTTAAGCTCCTGAAATAAAGCAAGGCAAGAGCACAACTAAAAAAAATGACTTACAGGCAGAAATACAGTGACATAAGTAACTAGTCCACTGTTTAACCTTTCTGAGAAGTGCAGCTAATAAAATCGACCAAAATCAGCAAAAATTAGTAAATTCAGCAAAAAGTACTTGCAGTTAGCACACAAAGTCTTTCTTTCTTAATTCTGGTGCTGTAGTAGTCTGCAGGATGTCAAACAGGATATGCTGGTCTAAAACAAGCTCAAACATGTTGAAACTGGTGTATTCATAGGTTCATAGGTTCATAGGTTCATACTAGGCTATCTGCCCGAGGGCATTTACAAGCCTAGCCCATAGTTTTGTGGCTTACGCCACCCCTTTAGTATGGGGAACTATACCCATTATTTTGCTGTGCCTCTGTTGAGCAGTGACACTGAGGTAATCCCTGGGGTATATCTGCGATCTCCCATCCATTGGTCAAGATTTCTCTTGAACAAGGCCAGCGAGGTGCTCTGCCTCACATATACCGGGATTTTATTCCACAGCATAGGGAGTCTTTGGGTGATGAATCTATCCCTCCAGCACGTCCTATTAATAGCCGTGTCGAGGTTTAAGTCTCCCGCCCTTGTGGCTCTGACGGATCTAGATTTTTGAGGTGAAGCATATTCATCAAATTTGGGTTTGACATGGCCTTGTATGTTAGGCAAAGGTCACCTCTGAGCAAGCGGTAAGCGACTGAATAGAGCTGGAGTTCTTTCAGTCGGGCAGCATAGGACAGATGTTTGAGACCCTTTATCCTTTTGGTGAGGAACTTTTGTGGCCTCTCCAGCTGCTGCAAGTGTCGGGTCAGATACATTCCGAATGGGGCATTGTACTCAATCATTGGTCTGATGAGTGATGAGTATAGGGAGACTATGACCTCCCTTGAGGAGGTACCAGAAAGCTGAAACGGTTAAAATTCAGCACAAAAAGGCCAAAACAATTGCAATTTCAGAGCTGAAACCACTCCTCTACTGTTAGGAAGTACAATGCTCCCACTCTCACTGGTAAGCAGTAGGAAATCCCTCTGCCACAGCAAGGTCTGGATAGCTCTGAAAACTGAAACTAAAGTCCTGAAATCAGCAAAGCCTTGAAACTGGACTATTCAAGTTGGAAAAGGTGGGAAATTAGAAAATTAGATAGAATTTTTCTGTTTTTTTTTTTCTTTTTTTTTGGTTAAATCAAGCTAAACAATGCAGGTACAGAGTAAATAAGCAGAGAAAGGCTAATGCACTTGAATGTATAGCCCGGAACAGCAAACTCAATTAAAACTTTGCAAAATTAGAAAGTTGAAAATGTAAAGTTTTTAAATAAAGCAAGGCAAGTGCACAACTTGGAAATAACTTACAGGCAGAAATACAGTGAAATAAGTAGCAAGTCAACTTTTTAAGCTTTCCAAACAGAACAGGTAATAAAAACAAACAAAATTAACACAAATTAGAATATTCAGCAGAAAGTACTTGCAGTTAGCCCATAAAATCTCTCTTTCTCATTTCTGGTGCTGTAATAGTCTGAAGGATGCCCAACCAGGATTTTGTGATCTAAAACAAGCTCAAACACATGCAAACTGGTGTGTTTATGAAAGAGAGTTGAAAGGGATAGAGGTCAGCCAAAATGGCCAATACAATTGCAATTTCAGAGTTGGAAACCACTCCTTTAGGGTTAGAGAGGCAGTAGAATGCTCCCACTCTCACTGGTAAGCAGTAGGACCTCCCTGTACCACAGCAACATCTGGATAGCATTGAACACTGAAACTAAAGTCCTGGAACCAGCAATGCCTGGAAACTGGACTATTCTAGCTAGAAAAGGTAGGGAATTAGGAAAGAAGATATAATTTTTTGTTAAATCAGGCTAAACAATGCAATTATGCAGTAAATAAGCACAGACAGTCTAATGCACTTGAGTGTATAGCCCAGAACAGTAAACTAAGTTAAAACTTTGCAACATTATAACATTGAAAATTTAAACTTTTTAAATAAAGCAAGGCAAGTGGACAACTTGAAAAAGATTTACAGTCAGAAATACAGTGAAATAAGTAACTAGCCTAATTTTTACACTTTCTGAGAAGTGCAGGTAATAGAAATGACCAAAATTAGCAAAAATTAGAAAATTCAGCAAAAAGGACAGGGAGTTAAAACAAAAAGTCTCTGTTTATCATTCCTGGTGCTGTAGTAGTCTGCAGGATGCCCAAACAGGATCTGCTGATCTAAAACAAGCTCAGACATGTGCAAACATGCATACTTATGTCAGACATTTGAAAGGGAGAGAAATCAGCCCAAAATGGCCAATAAAATTGCAATTTCAGAGCTGGAAAACTTTCCTTTAGAGTTAGAGAGCCAGTACAATGCTCCCACTTTCAGTGGCCCTTCTCAGTATGGAGAACATCGATGTCTGTGCTGTAACTGAAACCTGGTTCAAGGCTCCTGAGAGCACCTCGGCACTATTAGGTTTTACCTCATATCATGCGTTCCGGCCCCAAAACCCGGACCACACCACAAAAGGAGGGGGTGTATCCATATTCATAAAGGATACCCACACCTCCAGGTTAGTGGCAACGCACGAAGCTTCGGAAACCATCCAGGTGCAACTAGCCATAGGCAAAACTGCTCTACAAATTGTAGCATGCTACAGGCCACCCTCTCAAACTCAGGAACCCCACACAGCCTTCCTGAAGACACTGGAGGGTATAAATGTATCTCCAAACACCATCATATTGGGTGACTTCAACTACCCGAATATAGACTGGGAACATTACTCAAGCCCTAACTTTCTAGCCCAATGGTTCCTGGAGTTCATAAATTCAAATGCCATGGAACAGCTAGTCACTGTTCCCACAAGAGGAGAAAATATACTAGATCTCATTGTCACAAACATGGGGACAAAATGCTCCACACCGAAGTATATCCCTCATTGGTGAGATCTGATCATAAACTAATCTCACTGGAAATCCACATCCGCCCCACCCCAAACAAAAAGACCATAGTGAAGAACTTCTCTAAAGCAAACTTCACACTACTCAAGACTGGTGTGGTATCCGTCAAGGCCCTGAGCCAGAGGAAACCACAACCCAAGCTCTGGAAGCCCTTACAAATGCCTTCTATGAACACCTCCAGGACTGCATGGATCAGGCAATCCCAAATAAAACCAAGACTCTTTCCACAAAGGGCAAACGTCCAGTCTGGTGGACCCCAGCCATTAACAAACTTTACAATAAGAGGAGAAAGCTATTACATGATAGAACAAAATCCATAAAAGGGAAGTCACCCTGATCATTATTAGTAAAAAATACGAGCACTCATAAAATCAACTAAGGCCAATTTTGAGAGAAAAATTGCCATGGATTCAAAGGACAATCATAAGGCCTTTTTCAGCTATGTTAGGAACCTGGGTGGAAACTCCCAGATATGCTCAGAATTAGTCCAAAATGATACAAAAATCACTGAACCCACAGACATTGCCAACATACTGGCAGACAGGTTCAGTGCAGACTTCACCCCCCTCTCCCCCCTAAAGGAGAGATAACTATCCCAGCCGAGTGTAGCCTCCCGGACATCTCAAATGCGCAGGTGAAAGCTGCTCTCTCTAAAGCTAAAAACACAGCATCAATGGGACCGGATGGTGTCCCCAGCTGTGTGCTAAACGAGCTAAATGAGGAATTAAACCCGCACATAAGGCAGCTGTTTAATATCAGCCTTACCACAGGATACGTGCCCAAGGAGTGGCGTACGGCAACTGTGGTCCCACTCCACAAAGCTGCCGCCTCTACGGACCCTGGTAATTACCACCCCATAAGCTTAACAAGTCTAGTCTGCAAAGCTATGGAGAGGATCATAATGGAGCTCATAAACAAAGATATAGGGGACTTGCAGACATTGGACCCGACCCAGTTTGGCTTTGTCAAGGGAAGATCATGCCTTTTGAACTTGGTCGACTTCTTCGAAACAGTCACCAAGGCCATTGATGAGGAAAGGCAGTCCATACAGCCTACCTTGACCTTGCAAGGCTTTGACACAATACCCCACTCGGGTATTGTAGAAAAACTTACCAGCTTAAATGTAAACACATATGTCACAAGATGGGTTGCAAACTGGCTTAAGGACAGAACCCACAGGGTTAGAGTTGCTGGCGCTGTGTCAGACTCCAAGCCGGTCACAAGTGGTGTCCCACAGGGCTCGGTCCTTGGCCCCTATTGTTTGGCATCTACTTCTCAGAAGTACAGGCCAACATGGGAGGACTTTGGCTGACAAAGTTTGCAGACGACTGCAAACTGGGCGCCATAGTGGAAAGTGCATCGGACACGGATATCCTTCAGAAGGGACTCACGGAAACAGACAGCTGGTGCCAGAGCCATGGCCTGAAGTTAAACGCCAAAAATGTATAGTCATACCCTTCGGGAAAAACAAGGTAACCCCAAGCTACCATATAGGTGGCAATCCACTAAGCACAGAAGAGGTTATCAGGGACCTGGGGACCCAGGTTGACAGTGGCCTTTCTTTGACACTCACATTGCTAAAGTGGTTAGAAAGACCTTCTACATTGCCCACCTGATCATGAAGGGATTCACATCCAGATCTAGTGAGGTCATTGTTCCCCTGTACTCTTCACTTATCAGACCAATGATCGAGTACAATGCCCCATTTGGGATGTATCTCACCCGACATCTGCAGCAATTGGAGAGACCCCAAAAGTTCCTCACCAAAAGGATAAAGGGACTCCAAAATCTGTCATATGCTGCCAGATTGAAGAAACTCCAGCTCTATTCAGTCGCATACCGTCTGCTCAGAGGTGACATGTGCCTGACATACAAGGCCATGTCCAACCCGGAATTAATGGACATGCTCCACCTCAAAAAATCCAAATCCACCAAAACCACTAGAGCAAGTGACTTAAACCTTAGCACGGCTATAAATAGGACGCGCTGGAGGGATAGATTTATCACTCAGAGACTCCCTATGCTGTGGAATAAAATCCCAGTCCATGTGAGGCAGAGCACCTCGCTGACTCTGTTCAAGAGAAATCTAGACCTGTGGATGGGAGATCGTAGGTTTACCCCGGGAATAATATCTGTGTCACTGCTGGACAGAGGCACAACAAACTAATGGGCACAGTATTTTTTCATATAAGGGGTGGCGTAAGCCACAAAAATTTGGGCTAGGCTTATAAATGCCTTAGGGCAGATAGCCTAGTATAAACCTATGAACCTATATGAACTCCCTGTACCACAGCAAAGGCTGGATATCTCTGAACACCGAAAGTAAAGTCCTGAAACCAGCAACACCTGGAAACTGGACTATTCCTGTTAGAAAAGGCAGGAAGTTAGCAAATAAAAAAAAGATTTTTTTGTTGGTTAAGTCAGGCTAAACAATGCAGTTATACAGTAAATAAGCACAGAAAAGCTAATGCACTTGAGTGTATAGCCCAGAACAGTACACTCAATTAAAACTTTGCAAAATTAAAATTTGCAAATTTAAACTTTTTAAATAAAGCAAGGCAAGTGCACACATTGAAAATGACTTACAGGCAGAAATACAGTGAAAGAATTAGCTAGTCTACTTTTTACACTTTCTGAGAATGCAGGTAATAAAAATTACCAGAATCAGCAAAAATTAGAAAATTCAGCAAAAAGTACTTGGAGTTAAAAGGAAAAGTCTTTCTTTCCCATTCCTGGTGCTGTAGTAGTCTGCAGGATACCCAAACAGGATCTGCTGATATAAAACAAGCACAAACATGTGCAAACACGCCCATTAATGCCAGAAAATTGAAAGGGATAGAAATCAGCCCAACATGGCCAATAAAATTGTAATTTCAGAGATAGAAACCACTTCTTTAGTGTTAGATAACCAGTTCAATGCTCCCACTTTCACTGGGAAGCAGTAGAACTTCCCTCTACTACAGCAAGATCTGGATAGCTCTGAACACAGAAACTAACATCCTCAATCCAGCAAAGTCTGGAAAATGTACTTTTCTTGTTAGAAAAGGCAGGAAATTAACAAACAAGATAGAATTTTTTTGTTAAGTCAGGCTAAACAATGCAGTTATAATGTAAATAAGCACAGAAAGGCTAATGTACTTGAGTGTATAGCCCAGAACAGTAAACTCAATTAAAACTTTACAAAATTAGAAATTTGCATATTTAAACTTTTTAAATAAAGCAAAGCAAGTGCACAACTGTAAATGACATACAGGCAGAAATACAGTGAAATAAGTAGCTAGTCTACTTTTTAAGCTTTCTGATAAGTACAGGTAATAAAAATGACCAAAATCAGAAAATAATTCAAAAATACAGCAAAAAGTACTTGCAGTTAGCACAAAAAATCTGTCTTTCCCATTTCTGATGCTCTAGAAGTCTGGAGGATGCACAAACATGATCTGCTGATCTAAAACAAGCTCAAACACATGCAAACTGGCATATTTATGTCAGGAAGTTGAAAGGGATAGAGTTCAGCCAAAAATGGCCAATACAATTGCAATTTCAGAGCTGGAAATCACTCCTTTAGGGTTAGAGAGGCAGTACAATGCTCCCACTCTCACTGTTAAGCAGTAGGACCTCCCTCTACCACAGCAACATCTGGATAGCTCTGAACACTGAAACTAAATTCCTGAAACCAGCAAAGCCTGGAAACTGGACTATTCTAAAAATTACCAAAATCAGCAAAAATACAGCAAAAAGTACTTTCATTTAGTACAAAAAGTCTGTTTTTCTCATTTCTGGTGCAGTAGTAGTCAGGAGGATGATCTAAAACAAGCTCAAACATGTGCAAATGTGCATATTTATGCCAGAAAGTTGAAAGTGATAGAAATCAGCCAAAATGGCTAATAAAATTGCAATTTCAAAGCTGGAAACCATTGCTCTCATGTTAGATAGGCAGTGCAATGCTCCCACTCTCATTAATAAGCAGTAAGACCTCCCTCTACCATAGCAAGGTCTGGATAGCTCTGAACACTGAAACTAAAGTCAGTGAAACCAGCAAAGCCTGGAAACTGGTCTATTCAAGTTAGAAAAGGATGGTAGTTAGCAAACAAGATAGATTTTTTTTTTTTTTTGGTTAAATCAGACTAAACAATGCAGTTATACAGTAAATAAGCACATAAAGGCTAGCACTTGAGTGTATAGCCCAGAAAAGTAAACTCAGTTAAATCTTTGCAAAATTAGAATTTTGAAAGTTTAAGCTCCTGAAATAAAGCAAGGCAAGAGCCCAAATAAAAAAATGACTTACAGGCAGAAATACAGTGACATAAGTAACTAGTCCACTGTTTAATCTTTCTGAGAAGTGCAGCTAATAAAATCGACCAAAATCAGCAAAAATTAGTAAATTCAGCAAAAAGAACTTGCAGTTAGCACACAAAGTCTTTCTTTCTTAATTCTGGTGCTGTAGTAGTCTGCAGGATGTCAAACAGGATATGCTGGTCTAAAACAAGCTCAAACATGTTGAAACTGGTGTATTTATACCAGAAAGCTGAAACGGTTAAATTCAGCACAAAAAGGCCAATACAATTACAATTTCAGAGCTGAAACCACTCCTCTACTGTTAGGAAGTACAATGCTCCCACTCTCATTGGTAAGCAGTAGGAAATCCCTCTGCCACAGCAAGGTCTGGATAGCTCTGAAAACTGAAACTAAAGTCCTGAAATCAGCAAAACCTTTAAACTGGACTATTCAAGTTGGAAAAGGTGGGAAATTAGAAAATTAGATAGAATTTTTCTGTTTTTTTTTTTTTTCGGTTAAATCAAGCTAAACAATGCAGGTACAGAGTAAATAAGCAGAGAAAGGCTAATGCACTTGAATGTATAGCCCAGAACAGTAAACTCAATTAAAACTTTGCAAAATTAGAAAGTTGAAAATGTAAAGTTTTTAAATAAAGCAAGGCAAGTGCACAACTTGGAAATGACTTACAGGCAGAAATATAGTGAAATAAGTAGCAAGTCAACTTTTTAAGCTTTCCAAACAGAACCGGTAATAAAAACAAACAAAATCAACACAAATTAGAATATTCAGCAGAAAGTACTTGCAGTTAGCCCATAAAATCTCTCTTTCTCATTTCTGGTGCTGTAATAGTCTGAAGGATGCCCAACCAGGATTTTGTGATCTAAAACAAGCTCAATCACATGCAAACTGGTGTGTTTATGAAAGAGAGTTGAAAGGGATAGAGGTCAGCCAAAATGGCCAATACAATTGCAATTTCAGAGTTGGAAACCACTCCTTTAGGGTTAGAGAGGCAGTAGAATGCTCCCACTCTCACTGGTAAGCAGTAGGACCTCCCTGTACCACAGCAACATCTGGATAGCTTTGAACACTGAAACTAAAGTCCTGAAACCAGGAAAGGCTGGAAACTGGACTATTCTAGCTAGAAAAGGTAGGGAATTAGCAAAGAAGATATACTTTTTTTTATTAAATCAGGCTAAACAATGCAGTTATGCAGTAAATAAGCATAGACAGGCTAATGCACTTGAGTGTATAGCCCAGAACAGTAAACTAAGTTAAAACTTTGCAACATTAGAACATTGAAAATTTAAACTTTTTAAATAAAGCAAGACAAGTCCACAACTTGAAAAAGATTTACAGGCAGAAATACAGGGAAATAAGTAACTAGAATACTTTTTACACTTTCTGAGAAGTGCAGGTAATAAAAACGTCCAAAATTAGCAAAAATTTGAAAATTCAGCAAAAAGGACAGGGAGTTAAAACAAAAAGTCTCTGTTTATCGTTCCTGGTGCTGTAGTAGCCTGCAGGATGCCCAAACAGTATCTGCTGATCTAAAACAAGCTGAGACATGTGCAAACATGCATATTTATATCAGAAATTTGAAAGGGAGAGAAATCAGCCCAAAATGGCCAATAAAATTGCAATTTCAGAGCTGGAAAACTTTCCTTTAGAGTTAGAGAGCCAGTACAATGCTTCCACTTTCACTGGGAAGCAGTATGAACTCCCTGTACCACAGCAAAGTCTGGATAGCTCTGAACACTGAAAGTAAAGTCCTGAAACCAGCAAAGCCTGGAAACTGGACAATTCCTGTTAGAAAAGGCAGGAAATTAGCAAAAAAAAAAAAGATTTTTTTGTTGGTTTAGTCAGGCTAAACAATGCAGTTATACAGTAAATAAGCACAGAAAAGCTAATGCACTTGAGTGTATAGCCCAGAACAGTACACTCAATTAAAATGTTGCAAAATTAGAAATTTGCAAATTTAAACTTTTTAAATAAAGCAAGGCAAGTGCACACCTTGAAAATGACTTACAGGCAGAATTACAGTGAAATAATTAGCTAGTCTACTTTTTACACTTTCTGAGAATGCAGGTAATAAAAATGACCAGAATCAGCTAAAATTAGAAAATTCAGCAAAAAGTACTTGGAGTTAAAACAAAAAGTCTTTCTTTCACGTTCCTGGTGCTGTAGTAGTATAGTAGTCTGCAGGATACCTAAACAGGATCTGCTGATATAAAACAAGCTCAAACATGTGCAAACACACACATTGATGCCAGAAAATTGAAAGGGATAGAAATCAGCCCAAAATGGCCAATAAAATTGTAATTTCAGAGGTAGAAACCACTTCTTTAGTGTTAGATAACCAGTTCAATGCTCCCACTTTCACTGGGAAGCAGTTGGACTTCCCTCTACTACAGCAAGATCTGGATAGCTCTGAACACAGAAACTAACATCCTCAATCCAGCAAAGTCTGGAAAATGTACTTTTCTTGTTAGAAAAGGCAGGAAATTAACAAACAAGATAGAATTTTTTTTTGTTAAGTCAGGCTAAACAATGCAGTTATAATGTAAATAAGCACAGAAAGGCTAATGCACTTGAGTGTATAGCCCAGAACAGTAAACTCAATTAAAAATTTTCAAAATTAGAAATTTGCATATTTAAACTTTTTAAATAAAGCAAAGCAAGTGCACAACTGGAAATGACTTACAGGCAGAAATACAGAGAAATAAGTAGCTAGTCTAATTTTTAAGCTTTCTGATAAGTACAGGTAATAAAAATGACCAAAATCAGAAAAAAGTTCAAAAATTCAGCAAAAAGTACTTGCAGTTAGCACAAAAAATCTTTCTTTCCCGTTTCAGATGCTCTGGAAGTGTGGAGTATGCGCAAACAGGATCTGCTGATCTAAAACAAGCTGAAACACATGCAAACTGGCATATTTATGTCAGAAAGTTGAAAGGGATAGAGTTCAGCCAAAAATGGCCAATACAATTGCAATTTCAGAGCTGGAAACAACTCCTTTAGGGTTAGAGAGGCAGTACAATGCTCCCACTCTCACTAGTAAGCAGTAGGACCTACCACAGCAACATCTGGATAGCTCTGAACACTGAAACTAAATTCCTGAAACCAGCAAAGCTGAGAAACTGGACTATTCTAACTAGAGAAAGTGGGGAAATAGCAAACAAGATAATTTTTTTTTGGTTAAATCTGGCTAAACAATGCAGTTATGCAGTAAATAAGCAAAGAAAGGCAAATGCACTTGAGTGTTTTGCCCATAAAAGTAAACTAAGTTAAAACTTTGCAACATTAGAAATTTGAAAATGTAAACTTTTTAAATAAAGCAAGGCAAGTGCACAACTGGAAAATGACTTACAGGCAGAAATACGGTGAAATAAGTAGCTAGTCTACTTTTTAAGTCTTCCGAACAAAGCAGGTAATAAAAATGACCAAAATCAGCAAAAATTAAAAAATTCAGCAAAAAGAACTTTCAGTTAGTACAAAAAGTCTGTTTTTCTCATTTCTGGTGCAGTAGTAGTCAGGAGGACGCTCAAACATGATCTGCTGATCTAAAACAAGCTCAAACATTTGCAAACGTGCATATTTATGCCAAAAAGTTGAAAGTGATAGAAATCAGCCAAAATGGCTAATAAAATTGCAATTTCAAAGCTGGAAACCATTGCTCTCATGTTAGATAGGCAGTACAATGCTGCCACTCTCATTAGTAAGCAGTAGGACCTCCCTCTACCACAGCAAGGTCTGGATAGCTCTGAACACTGAAACTAAAGTCAGTGAAACCAGCAAAGCCTGGAAACTGGTCTATTCTAGTTAGAAAAGGACAGTAGTTAGCAAACAAGATAGATTTTTTTGTTTGTTTTTTGGTTAAATCAGACTAAACAATGCAGTTATACAGTAAATAAGCACATAAAGGCTAACACTTGAGTGTATAGCCCAGAAAAGTAAACTCAGTTAAATCTTTGCAAAATTAGAAATTTGAAAATTTAAGCTCCTGAAATAAAGCAAGGCAAGAGCACAACTAAAAAAATGACTTACAGGCAGAAATACAGTGACATAAGTAACTAGTCCACTGTTTAACATTTCTGAGAAGTGCAGGTAATAAAATCGACCAAAATCAGCAAAATTCGTAAATTCAGCAAAAAATACTTGCAGTTAGCACACAAAGTCTTTCTTTCTTAATTCTAGTGCTGTAGTAGTCTGCAGGATGTCAAACAGGATATGCTGGTCTAAAACAAGCTCAAACATGTGCAAACTGGTGTATTTGTACCAGAAAGCTGAAACGGTTAAAATTCAGCACAAAAAGGCCAATACAATTGCAATTTCAGAGCTGAAAGCACTCCTCTACTGTTAGGCAGTACAATGCTCCCACTCTCACTGGTAAGCAGTAGGAAATCCCTCTGCCATAGCAAGGTCTGGATAGCTCTGAAAACTGAAACTAAAGTCCTGAAATCAGCAAAGCCTTGAAACTGGACTATTCAAGTTGGAAAAGGTGAGAAATTAGAAAATTAGATAGAATTTTTCAGTTTTTTTTTCTTTTTTTCCAGTTAAATCAAGCTAAACAATGCAGGTACAGAGTAAATAAGCAGAGAAAGGCTAATGCACTTGAATGTATAGCCCAGAACAGTAAACTCAATTAAAACTTTGCAAAATTAGAAAGTTGAAAATGTAAAGTTTTTAAATAAAGCAAGGCAAGTGCACAACTTGGAAATGACTTACAGGCAGAAATACAGTGAAATAAGTAGCAAGTCAACTTTTTAAGCTTTCCAAACAGAACAGGTAATAAAAACAAACAAAATCAACACAAATTAGAATATTCAGCAGAAAGTACTTGCAGTTAGCCCATAAAATCTCTCTTTCTCATTTCTGGTGGTGTAATAGTCTGAAGGATGCCCAACCAGGATTTTGTGATCTAAAACAAGCTCAAACACATGCAAATTGGTGTGTTTATGAAAGAGAGTTGAAAAGGATAGAGGTCAGCCAAAATGGCCAATACAATTGCAATTTCAGAGTTGGAAACCACTCCTTTAGGGTTATAGAGTCAGTAGAATGCTCCCACTCTCACTGGTAAGCAGTAGGACCTCCCTCTACCACAGCAACATCTGGATAGCTTTGAACACTGACACTAAAGTCCTGAAACCAGCAAAGGCTGGAAGCTGGACTATTCTAGCTAGAAAAGGTAGGGAATTAGCAAAGAAGATATATATTTTTTTGTTAAATCAGGCTAAACAATGCAGTTATGCAGTAAATAAGCATAGACAGTCTAATGCACTTGAGTGTATAGCCCAGAACAGTAAACTAAGTTAAAACTTTGCAACATTAGAACATTGAAAATTTAAACTTTTTAAATAAAGCAAGACAAGTCCACAACTTGAAAAAGATTTACAGGCAGAAATATAGGGAAATAAGTAACTGTCCTACTTTTCACACTTTCTGAGAAGTGCAGGTAATAAAAATGTCCAAAATTAGCAAAAATTAAAAAATTCAGCAAAAACGACAGGGAGTTGAAACAAAAAGTCTCTGTTTATCGTTCCTGGTGCTGTAGTAGTCTGCAGTATGCCCAGACAGGATCTGCTGATCTAAAACAAGCTGAGACATGTGCAAACGTGCATATTTTTGTCAGAAATTTGAAAGGGAGAGAAATCAGCCCAAAATGGCCAATAAAATTGCAATTTCAGAGCTGGAAAACTTTCCTTTAGAGTTAGAGAGCCAGTACAATGCTCCCACTTTCACTGGGAAGCAATATGAACTCCCTGTACCACAGCAAAGTCTGGATAGCTCTGAACACTGAAAGTAAAGTCCTGAAACAAGCAAAGCCTGGAAACTGGACAATTCCTGTTAGAAAAGGCAGGAAATTAGCAAAAAAAAAAAAAGATTTTTTTGTTGGTTAAGTCAGGCTAAACAATGCAGTTATACAGTAAATAAGCACAGAAAAGCTAATGCACTTGAGTGTATAGCCCAGAACAGTACACTCAATTAAAACTTTGCAAAATTAGAAATATGCAAATTTAAACTTTTTAAATAAAGCAAGGCAAGTGCACACCTTGAAAACGACTTACAGGCAGAAATACAGTGAAATAATTAGCTAGTCTACTTTTTACACTTTCTGAGAATGCAGGTAATAAAAATGACCAGAATCAGCTAAAATTAGAAAATTCAGCAAAAAGTACTTGGAGTTAAAACAAAAAGTCTTTCTTTCACGTTCCTGGTGCTGTAGTAGTGTAGTAGTCTGCAGGATACCTAAACAGGATCTGCTGATATAAAACAAGCTCAAACATGTGCAAACACACACATTGATGCCAGAAAATTGAAAGGGAAAGAAATCAGCCAAAAATGGCCAATAAAATTGTAATTTCAGAGGTAGAAACCACTTCTTTAGTGTTAGATAACCAGTTCAATGCTCCCACTTTCACTGGGAAGCAGTTGGACTTCCCTCTACTACAGCAAGATCTGGATAGCACTGAACACAGAAACTAACATCCTCACTCCAGCAAAGTCTGGAAAATGTACTTTTCTTGTTAGAAAAGGCAGGAAATTAACAAACAAGATAGATTTTTTTTTGTTAAGTCAGGCTAAACAATGCAGTTATAATTTAAATAAGCACAGAAAGGCTAATGCACTTGAGTGTATAGCCCAGAACAGTAAACTCAATTAAAAATTTTCAAAATTAGAAATTTGCATATTTAAACTTTTTAAATAAAGCAAAGCAAGTGCACAACTGGAAATGACTTATAGGCAGAAATACAGAGAAATAAGTAGCTAGTCTAATTTCTAAGCTTTCTGATAAGTACAGGTAATAAAAATGACCAAAATCAGAAACAAGTTCAAAAATTCAGCAAAAAGTACTTGCAGTTAGCACAAAAAATCTTTCTTTCCTATTTCAGATGCTCTGGAAGTGTGGAGTATGCACAAACAGGATCTGCTGATCTAAAACAAGCTGAAACACATGCAAACTGGCATATTTATGTCAGAAAGTTGAAAGGGATAGAGTTCAGCCAAAAATGGCCAATACAATTGCAATTTCAGAGCTGGAAACAACTCCTTTAGGGTTAGAGAGGCAGTACAATGCTCCCACTCTCACTAGTAAGCAGTAGGACCTACCACAGCAACATCTCGATAGCTCTGAACACTGAAACTAAATTCCTGAAACCAGCAAAGCCTGGAAACTGGACTATTCTAGCTAGAGAAAGTGGGGAAATAGCAAACAAGATAGAATTTTTTTTAGTTAAATCAGGCTAAACAATGCAGTTATGCAGTAAATAAGCACAGAAAGGCTAATGCACTTGAATGTTTTGCCCAGAACAGTAAACTAAGTTAAAATTTTGCAACATTAGAAATTTGAAAATGTAAACTTTTTAAATAAAGCAAGTCAAGTGCACAACTGAAAAATGACTTACAGGCAGAAATACAGTGAAATAAGTAGCTAGTCTACTTTTTAAGTCTTCCGAACAAAGCAGGTAATAAAAATGACCAAAATCAGCGAAAATTAGAAAATTCGGCAAAAGTACTTTCAGTTAGTACAAAAAGTCTGTTTTTCTCATTTCTGGTGCAGTAGTAGTCAGGAGGACGCTCAAACATGATCTGCTGATCTAAAACAAGCTCAAACATGTGCAAACGTGCATATTTATGCTAGAAAGTTGAAAGTGATAGAAATCAGCCAAAATGGCTAATAAAATTGCAATTTCAAAGCTGGAAACCATTGCTCTCATTTTAGATAGGCAGTACAATGCTCCCACTCTCATTAGTAAGCAGTAGGACCTCCGTCTACCACAGCAAGGTCTGGATAGCTTTGAACACTGAAACTAAAGTCAGTGAAACCAGTAAAGCTTGAAAACTGGTCTATTCTAGTGAGAAAAGGAGGGAAGTTAGCAGACAAAATAGATTTTTTTTTGTTTTTGGTTAAATCAGACTAAACAAAGCAGGTATACAGTAAATAAGCACATAAAGGCTAATGTACTTGAGAGTATAACCCAGAAAAGTAAACTCAGTTAAATCTTTGCAAAATTAGAAATTTGAAAATTTAAGCTCCTGAAATAAAGCAAGGCAAGAGCACAACTAAAAAAATGACTTACAGGCAGAAATACAGTGACATAAGTAGCTAGTCCACTGTTTAACATTTCTGAGAAGAGCAGGTAATAAAAACGACCAAAATCAGCAAAAAATAGTAAATTCAGCAAAAAGTACTTGCAGTTAGCACACAAAGTCTCTCTTTCATGTTTCTGCTGCTGTAGTAGTCTGCAGGATGCCAAACAGGATATGCTGGTCTAAAACAAGCTCAAACATGTGCAAACTGGTGTATTTATACCAGAAAGCTGTAACGGTTAAAATTCAGTACAAAAAGGCCAATGCAATTGCAATTTCAGAGCTGGAAATGACTCCTCTACTGTTAGGCAGTACAATGCTCCCACTCTCACTGGTAAGCAGTAGGAAATCCCTCTGCCACCGCAAGGTCTGGATAGCTCTGTAAACTGAAACTAAAGTCATGAAATCAGCAAAGCCTTGAAACTGGACTCTTCAAGTTGGAAAAGGTGAGAAATTAGAAAATTAGATAGCATTTTTCTTTTTTTTTTCTTTTTGGTTAAATCAAGCTAAACAATTCAGGTATAGAGTAAATAAGCAGAGAAAGGCTAATGCACTTTGAATGTATAGCCCAGAACAGTAAACTCAATTAAAACTTTGCAAAATTAGAAATTTGAAAATGTAAACTTTTAAATAAAGCAAGGCAAGTGCACAACTTGGAAATGACTTACAGGCAGAAATACAGTGAAATAAGTAGCTAGTCAACTTTTTACACTTTCTGAGAAGTGCAGGTAATAAAAATGACCAAAATCAGCAAAAATAAGAAAATTCAGCAAAAAGTACTTGGAGTTAAAACAAAAAGTCTTTCTTTCACGTTCCTGGTGCTGTAGTAGTATAGTAGTCTGCAGGATACCTAAACAGGATCTGCTGATATAAAACAAGCTCAAACATGTGCAAACACATGCATTGATGCCAGAAAATTGAAAGGGATAGAAATCAGCCCAAAATGGCCAATAAAATTGTAATTTCAGAGGTAGAAACCACTTCTTTAGTGTTAGATAACCAGTTCAATGCTCCCACTTTCACTGGGAAGCAGTTGGACTTCCCTCTACTACAGCAAGATCTGGATAGCTTTGAACACAGAAACTAACATCCTCAATCCAGCAAAGTCTGGAAAATGTACTTTTCTTGTTAGAAAAGGCAGGAAATTAACAAACAAGATAGAATTTTTTTTTGTTAAGTCAGGCTAAACAATGCAGTTATAATGTAAATAAGCACAGAAAGGCTAATGCACTTGAGTGTATAGCCCAGAACAGTAAACTCAATTAAAAATTTTCAAAATTAGAAATTTGCATATTTAAACTTTTTAAATAAAGCAAAGCAAGTGCACAACTGGAAATGACTTATAGGCAGAAATACAGAGAAATAAGTAGCTAGTCTAATTTTTAAGCTTTCTGATAAGTACAGGTAATAAAAATGACCAAAATCAGAAAAAAGTTCAAAAATTCAGCAAAAAGTACTTGCAGTTAGCACAAAAAATCTTTCTTTCCCGTTTCAGATGCTCTGGAAGTATGGAGTATGCGCAAACAGGATCTGCTGATCTAAAACAAGCTGAAGCACATGCAAACTGGCATATTTATGTCAGAAAGTTGAAAGGGATAGAGTTCAGCCAAAAATGGCCAATACAATTGCAATTTCAGAGCTGGAAACAACTCCTTTAGGGTTAGAGAGGCAGTACAATGCTCCCACTCTCACTTCTAAGCAGTAGGACCTACCACAGCAACATCTGGATAGCTCTGAACACTGAAACTAAATTCCTGAAACCAGCAAAGCCTGGAAACTGGACTATTCTAGCTAGAGAAAGTGGGGAAATAGCAAACAAGATAGAATTTTTTTTTAGTTAAATCAGGCTAAACAATGCAGTTATGCAGTAAATAAGCACAGAAAGGCTAATGCACTTGAATGTTTTGCCCAGAACAGTAAACTAAGTTAAAATTTTGCAACATTAGAAATTTGAAAATGTAAACTTTTTAAATAAAGCAAGTCAAGTGCACAACTGAAAAATGACTTACAGGCAGAAATACAGTGAAATAAGTAGCTAGTCTACTTTTTAAGTCTTCCGAACAAAGCAGGTAATAAAAATGACCAAAATCAGCGAAAATTAGAAAATTCGGCAAAAGTACTTTCAGTTAGTACAAAAAGTCTGTTTTTTTTCATTTCTGGTGCAGTAGTAGTCAGGAGGACGCTCAAACATGATCTGCTGATCTAAAAAAAGCTCAAACATGTGCAAACGTGCATATTTATGCTAGCAAGTTGAAAGTGATAGAAATCAGCCAAAATGGCTAATAAAATTGCAATTTCAAAGCTGGAAACCATTGCTCTCATTTTAGATAGGCAGTACAATGCTCCCACTCTCATTAGTAAGCAGTAGGACCTCCGTCTACCACAGCAAGGTCTGGATAGCTTTGAACACTGAAACTAAAGTCAGTGAAACCAGTAAAGCTTGAAAACTGGTCTATTCTAGTGAGAAAAGGAGGGAAGTTAGCAGACAAAATAGATTTTTTTTTGTTTTTGGTTAAATCAGACTAAACAATGCAGGTATACAGTAAATAAGCACATAAAGGCTAATGTACTTGAGTGTATAACCCAGAAAAGTAAACTCAGTTAAATCTTTGCAAAATTAGAAATTTGAAAATTTAAGCTCCTGAAATAAAGCAAGGCAAGAGCACAACTAAAAAAATGACTTACAGTCAGAAATACAGTGACATAAGTAACTAGTCCACTGTTTAACATTTCTGAGAAGAGCAGGTAATAAAAACGACCAAAATCAGCAAAAATTAGTAAATTCAGCAAAAAGTACTTGCAGTTAGCACACAAAGTCTCTCTTTCATGTTTCTGCTGCTGTAGTAGTCTGCAGGATGCCAAACAGGATATGCTGGTCTAAAACAAGCTCAAACATGTGCAAACTGGTGTATTTATACCAGAAAGCTGTAACGGTTAAAATTCAGTACAAAAAGGCCAATGCAATTGCAATTTCAGAGCTGGAAATGACTCCTCTACTGTTAGGCAGTACAATGCTCCCACTCTCACTGGTAAGTAGTAGGAAATCCCTCTGCCACTGCAAGGTCTGGATAGCTCTGTAAACTGAAACTAAAGTCATGAAATCAGCAAAGCCTTGAAACTGGACTCTTCAAGTTGGAAAAGGTGAGAAATTAGAAAATTAGATAGAATTTTTCTTTTTTTTTTCTTTTTGGTTAAATCAAGCTAAACAATTCAGGTATAGAGTAAATAAGCAGAGAAAGGCTAATGCACTATGAATGTATAGCCCAGAACAGTAAACTCATTTAAAACTTTGCAAAATTAGAAATTTGAAAATGTAAACTTTTAAATAAAGCAAGGCAAGTGCACAACTTGGAAATGACTTACAGGCAGAAATACAGTGAAATAAGTAGCTAGTCAACTTTTTACACATTCTGAGAAGTGCAGGTAATAAAAATGACCAAAATCAGCAAAAATAAGAAAATTCAGCAAAAAGTACTTGGAGTTAAAACAAAAAGTCTTTCTTTCACGTTCCTGGTGCTGTAGTAGTATAGTAGTCTGCAGGATACCTAAACAGGATCTGCTGATATAAAACAAGCTCAAACATGTGCAAACACATGCATTGATGCCAGAAAATTGAAAGGGATAGAAATCAGCCCAAAATGGCCAATAAAATTGTAATTTCAGAGGTAGAAACCACTTCTTTAGTGTTAGATAACCAGTTCAATGCTCCCACTTTCACTGGGAAGCAGTTGGACTTCCCTCTACTACAGCAAGATCTGGATAGCTCTGAACACAGAAACTAACATCCTCAATCCAGCAAAGTCTGGAAAATGTACTTTTCTTGTTAGAAAAGGCAGGAAATTAACAAACAAGATAGAATTTTTTTTTGTTAAGTCAGGCTAAACAATGCAGTTATAATGTAAATAAGCACAGAAAGGCTAATGCACTTGAGTGTATAGCCCAGAACAGTAAACTCAATTAAAAATTTTCAAAATTAGAAATTTGCATATTTAAACTTTTTAAATAAAGCAAAGCAAGTGCACAACTGGAAATGACTTATAGGCAGAAATACAGAGAAATAAGTAGCTAGTCTAATTTTTAAGCTTTCTGATAAGTACAGGTAATAAAAATGACCAAAATCAGAAAAAAGTTCAAAAATTCAGCAAAAAGTACTTGCAGTTAGCACAAAAAATCTTTCTTTCCCATTTCAGATGCTCTGGAAGTGTGGAGTATGCTCAAACAGGATCTGCTGATCTAAAACAAGCTGAAACACATGCAAACTGGCATATTTATGTCAGAAAGTTGAAAGGGATAGAGTTCAGCCAAAAATGGCCAATACAATTGCAATTTCAGAGTTGGAAACAACTCCTTTAGGGTTAGAGAGGCAGTACAATGCTCCCACTCTCACTAGTAAGCAGTAGGACCTACCACAGCAACATCTGGATAGCTCTGAACACTGAAACTTAATTCCTGAAACCAGCAAAGCCTGGAAACTGGACTATTCTAGCTAGAGAAAGTGGGGAAATAGCAAACAAGATAGAATTTTTTTTTAGTTAAATCAGGCTAAACAATGCAGTTATGCAGTAAATAAGCACAGAAAGGCTAATGCACTTGAATGTTTTGCCCAGAACAGTAAACTAAGTTAAAATTTTGCAACATTAGAAATTTGAAAATGTAAACTTTTTAAATAAAGCAAGTCAAGTGCACAACTGAAAAATGACTTACAGGCAGAAATACAGTGAAATAAGTAGCTAGTCTACTTTTTAAGTCTTCCGAACAAAGCAGGTAATAAAAATGATCAAAATCAGCGAAAATTAGAAAATTCTGCAAAAGTACTTTCAGTTAGTACAAAAAGTCTGTTTTTTTCATTTCTGGTGCAGTAGTAGTCAGGAGGACGCTCAAACATGATCTGCTGATCTAAAACAAGCTCAAACATGTGCAAACGTGCATATTTATGCTAGAAAGTTGAAAGTGATAGAAATCAGCCAAAATGGCTAATAAAATTGCAATTTCAAAGCTGGAAACCATTGCTCTCATTTTAGATAGGCAGTACAATGCTCCCACTCTCATTAGTAAGCAGTAGGACCTCCGTCTACCACAGCAAGGTCTGGATAGCTTTGAACACTGAAACTAAAGTCAGTGAAACCAGTAAAGCTTGAAAACTGGTCTATTCTAGTGAGAAAAGGAGGGAAGTTAGCAGACAAAATAGATTTTTTTTTGTTTTTGGTTAAATCAGACTAAACAATGCAGGTATACAGTAAATAAGCACATAAAGGCTAATGTACTTGAGTGTATAACCCAGAAAAGTAAACTCAGTTAAATCTTTGCAAAATTAGAAATTTGAAAATTTAAGCTCCTGAAATAAAGCAAGGCAAGAGCACAACTAAAAAAATGACTTACAGGCAGAAATACAGTGACATAAGTAGCTAGTCCACTGTTTAACATTTCTGAGAAGAGCAGGTAATAAAAACGACCAAAATCAGCAAAAATTAGTAAATTCAGCAAAAGTACTTGCAGTTAGCACACAAAGTCTCTCTTTCATGTTTCTGCTGCTGTAGTAGTCTGCAGGATGCCAAACAGGATATGCTGGTCTAAAACAAGCTCAAACATGTGCAAACTGGTGTATTTATACCAGAAAGCTGTAACGGTTAAAATTCAGTACAAAAAGGCCAATGCAATTGCAATTTCAGAGCTGGAAATGACTCCTCTACTGTTAGGCAGTACAATGCTCCCACTCTCACTGGTAAGCAGTAGGAAATCCCTCTGCCACCGCAAGGTCTGGATAGCTCTGTAAACTGAAACTAAAGTCATGAAATCAGCAAAGCCTTGAAACTGGACTCTTCAAGTTGGAAAAGGTGAGAAATTAGAAAATTAGATAGAATTTTTCTTTTCTTTTTTTCTTTTTGGTTAAATCAAGCTAAACAATTCAGGTATAGAGTAAATAAGCAGAGAAAGGCTAATGCACTTTGAATGTATAGCCCAGAACAGTAAACTCAATTAAAACTTTGCAAAATTAGAAATTTGAAAATGTAAACTTTTAAATAAAGCAAGGCAAGTGCACAACTTGGAAATGACTTACAGGCAGAAATACAGTGAAATAAGTAGCTAGTCAACTTTTTACACTTTCTGAGAAGTGCAGGTAATAAAAATGACCAAAATCAGCAAAAATAAGAAAATTCAGCAAAAAGTACTTGGAGTTAAAACAAAAAGTCTTTCTTTCACGTTCCTGGTGCTGTAGTAGTATAGTAGTCTGCAGGATACCTAAACAGGATCTGCTGATATAAAACAAGCTCAAACATGTGCAAACACATGCATTGATGCCAGAAAATTGAAAGGGATAGAAATCAGCCCAAAATGGCCAATAAAATTGTAATTTCAGAGGTAGAAACCACTTCTTTAGTGTTAGATAACCAGTTCAATGCTCCCACTTTCACTGGGAAGCAGTTGGACTTCCCTCTACTACAGCAAGATCTGGATAGCTCTGAACACAGAAACTAACATCCTCAATCCAGCAAAGTCTGGAAAATGTACTTTTCTTGTTAGAAAAGGCAGGAAATTAACAAACGAGATAGAATTTTTTTTTGTTAAGTCAGGCTAAACAATGCAGTTATAATGTAAATAAGCACAGAAAGGCTAATGCACTTGAGTGCATAGCCCAGAACAGTAAACTCAATTAAAAATTTTCAAAATTAGAAATTTGCATATTTAAACTTTTTAAATAAAGCAAAGCAAGTGCACAACTGGAAATGACTTATAGGCAGAAATACAGAGAAATAAGTAGCTAGTCTAATTTTTAAGCTTTCTGATAAGTACAGGTAATAAAAATGACCAAAATCAGAAAAAAGTTCAAAAATTCAGCAAAAAGTACTTGCAGTTAGCACAAAAAAATCTTTCTTTCCCATTTCAGATGCTCTGGAAGTGTGGAGTATGCGCAAACAGGATCTGCTGATCTAAAACAAGCTGAAACACATGCAAACTGGCATATTTATGTCAGAAAGTTGAAAGGGATAGAGTTCAGCCAAAAATGGCCAATACAATTGCAATTTCAGAGCTGGCAACAACTCCTTTAGGGTTAGAGAGGCAGTACAATGCTCCCACTCTCACTAGTAAGCAGTAGGACCTACCACAGCAACATCTGGATAGCTCTGAACACTGAAACTAAATTCCTGAAACCAGCAAAGCCTGGAAACTGGACTATTCTAGCTAGAGAAAGTGGGGAAATAGCAAACAAGATAGAATTTTTTTTGGTTAAATCAGGCTAAACAATGCAGTTATGCAGTAAATAAGCACAGAAAGGCTAATGCACTTGAATGTTTTGCCCAGAACAGTAAACTAAGTTAAAATTTTGCAACATTAGAAATTTGAAAATGTAAACTTTTTAAATAAAGCAAGTCAAGTGCACAACTGAAAAATGACTTACAGGCAGAAATACAGTGAAATAAGTAGCTAGTCTACTTTTTAAGTCTTCCGAACAAAGCAGGTAATAAAAATGACCAAAATCAGCGAAAATTAGAAAATTCGGCAAAAGTACTTTCAGTTAGTACAAAAAGTCTGTTTTTCTCATTTCTGGTGCAGTAGTAGTCAGGAGGACGCTCAAACATGATCTGCTGATCTAAAACAAGCTCAAACATGTGCAAACGTGCATATTTATGCTAGAAAGTTGAAAGTGATAGAAATCAGCCAAAATGGCTAATAAAATTGCAATTTCAAAGCTGGAAACCATTGCTCTCATTTTAGATAGGCAGTACAATGCTCCCACTCTCATTAGTAAGCAGTAGGACCTCCGTCTACCACAGCAAGGTCTGGATAGCTTTGAACACTGAAACTAAAGTCAGTGAAACCAGTAAAGCTTGAAAACTGGTCTATTCTAGTGAGAAAAGGAGGGAAGTTAGCAGACAAAATAGATTTTTTTTTGATTTTGGTTAAATCAGACTAAACAATGCAGGTGTACAGTAAATAAGCACATAAAGGCTAATGTACTTGAGTGTATAACCCAGAAAAGTAAACTCAGTTAAATCTTTGCAAAATTAGAAATTTGAAAATTTAAGCTCCTGAAATAAAGCAAGGCAAGAGCACAACTAAAAAAATGACTTACAGGCAGAAATACAGTGACATAAGTAGCTAGTCCACTGTTTAACATTTCTGAGAAGAGCAGGTAATAAAAACGACCAAAATCAGCAAAAATTAGTAAATTCAGCAAAAAGTACTTGCAGTTAGCACACAAAGTCTCTCTTTCATGTTTCTGCTGCTGTAGTAGTCTGCAGGATGCCAAACAGGATATGCTGGTCTAAAACAAGCTCAAACATGTGCAAACTGGTGTATTTATACCAGAAAGCTGTAACGGTTAAAATTCAGTACAAAAAGGCCAATGCAATTGCAATTTCAGAGCTGGAAATGACTCCTCTACTGTTAGGCAGTACAATGCTCCCACTCTCACTGGTAAGCAGTAGGAAATCCCTCTGCCACCGCAAGGTCTGGATAGCTCTGTAAACTGAAACTAAAGTCATGAAATCAGCAACGCCTTGAAACTGGACTCTTCAAGTTGGAAAAGGTGAGAAATTAGAAAATTAGATAGAATTTTTCTTTTTTTTTTCTTTTTGGTTAAATCAAGCTAAACAATTCAGGTATAGAGTAAATAAGCAGAGAAAGGCTAATGCACTTTGAATGTATAGCCCAGAACAGTAAACTCAATTAATACTTTGCAAAATTAGAAATTTGAAAATGTAAACTTTTAAATAAAGCAAGGCAAGTGCACAACTTGGAAATGACTTACAGGCAGAAATACAGTGAAATAAGTAGCTAGTCAACTTTTTACACTTTCTGAGAAGTGCAGGTAATAAAAATGACCAAAATCAGCAAAAATTAGAAAATTCAGCAAAAAGTACTTGGAGTTAAAACAAAAAGTCTTTCTTTCACGTTCCTGGTGCTGTAGTAGTATAGTAGTCTGCAGGATACCTAAACAGGATCTGCTGATATAAAACAAGCTCAAACATGTGCAAACACATGCATTGATGCCAGAAAATTGAAAGGGATAGAAATCAGCCCAAAATGGCCAATAAAATTGTAATTTCAGAGGTAGAAACCACTTTTTTAGTGTTAGATAACCAGTTCAATGCTCCCACTATCACTGGGAAGCAGTTGGACTTCCCTCTACTACAGCAAGATCTGGATAGCTCTGAACACAGAAACTAACATCCTCAATCCAGCAAAGTCTGGAAAATGTACTTTTCTTGTTAGAAAAGGCAGGAAATTAACAAACAAGATAGAATTTTTTTTTGTTAAGTCAGGCTAAACAATGCAGTTATAATGTAAATAAGCACAGAAAGGCTAATGCACTTGAGTGTATAGCCCAGAACAGTAAACTCAATTAAAAATTTTCAAAATTAGAAATTTGCATATTTAAACTTTTTAAATAAAGCAAAGCAAGTGCACAACTGGAAATGACTTATAGGCATAAATACAGAGAAATAAGTAGCTAGTCTAATTTTTAAGCTTTCTGATAAGTACAGGTAATAAAAATGACCAAAATCAGAAAAAAGTTCAAAAATTCAGCAAAAAGTACTTGCAGTTAGCACAAAAAATCTTTCTTTCCCGTTTCAGATGCTCTGGAAGTGTGGAGTATGCGCAAGCAGGATCTGCTGATCTAAAACAAGCTGAAACACATGCAAACTGGCATATTTATGTCAGAAAGTTGAAAGGGATAGAGTTCAGCCAAAAATGGCCAATACAATTGCAATTTCAGAGCTGGAAACAACTCCTTTAGGGTTAGAGAGGCAGTACAATGCTCCCACTCTCACTAGTAAGCAGTAGGACCTACCACAGCAACATCTGGATAGCTCTGAACACTGTAACTAAATTCCTGAAACCAGCAAAGCCGGGAAACTGGACTATTCTAACTAGAGAAAGTGGGGAAATAGCAAACAAGATAATTTTTTTTTTGGTTAAATCAGGCTAAACAATGCAGTTATGCAGTAAATAAGCAAAGAAAGGCAAATGCACTTGAGTGTTTTGCCCATAAAAGAAAACTAAGTTAAAACTTTGCAACATTAGAAATTTGAAAATTTAAACTTTTTAAATAAAGCAAGGCAAGTGCACAACTGGAAAATGACTTACAGGCAGAAATACAGTGAAATAAGTAGCTAGTCTACTTTTTAAGTCTTCCGAACAAAGCAGGTAATAAAAATGACCAAAATCAGCAAAAATTAAAAAATGCAGCAAAAAGTACTTTCAGTTAGTACAAAAAGTCTGTTTTTCTCATTTCTGGTGCAGTAGTAGTCAGGAGGACGCTCAAACATGATCTGCTGATCTAAAACAAGCTCAAACATGTGCAAACGTGCATATTTATGCCAAAAAGTTGAAAGTGATAGAAATCAGCCAAAATGGCTAATAAAATTGCAATTTCAAAGCTGGAAACCATTGCTCTCATGTTAGATAGGCAGTACAATGCTGCCACTCTCATTAGTAAGCAGTAGGACCTCCCTCTACCACAGCAAGGTCTGGATAGCTCTGAACACTGAAACTAAAGTCAGTGAAACCAGCAAAGCCTGGAAACTGGTCTATTCTAGTTAGAAAAGGACAGTAGTTAGCAAACAAGATAGATTTTTTTGTTTGTTTTTTGGTTAAATCAGACTAAACAATGCAGTTATACAGTAAATAAGCACATAAAGGCTAACACTTGAGTGTATAGCCCAGAAAAGTAAACTCAGTTAAATCTTTGCAAAATTAGAAATTTGAAAATTTAAGCTCCTGAAATAAAGCAAGGCAAGAGCACAACTAAAAAATTACTTACAGGCAGAAATACAGTGACATAAGTAACTAGTCCACTGTTTAACCTTTCTGAGAAGTGCAGGTAATAAAATCGACCAAAAACAGCAAAATTCGTAAATTCAGCAAAAAATACTTGCAGTTAGCACACAAAGTTTTTCTTTCTTAATTCTAGTGCTGTAGTAGTCTGCAGGATGTCAAACAGGATATGCTGGTCTAAAACAAGCTCAAACATGTGCAAACTGGTGTATTTGTACCAGAAAGCTGAAACGGTTAAAATTCAGCACAAAAAGGCCAATACAATTGCAATTTCAGAGCTGAAAGCACTCCTCTACTGTTAGGCAGTACAATGCTCCCACTCTCACTGGTAAGCAGTAGGAAATCCCTCTGCCATAGCAAGGTCTGGATAGCTCTGAAAACTGAAACTAAAGTCCTGAAATCAGCAAAGCCTTGAAACTGGACTATTCAAGTTGGAAAAGGTGGGAAATTAGAAAATTAGATAGAATTTTTCTGTTTTTTTTTTCTTTTTTTCCGGTTAAATCAAGCTAAACAATGCAGGTACAGAGTAAATAAGCAGAGAAAGGCTAATGCACTTGAATGTATAGCCCAGAACAGTAAACTCAATAAAAACTTTGCAAAATTAGAAAGTTGAAAATGTAAAGTTTTTAAATAAAGCAAGGCAAGTGCACAACTTGGAAATGACTTACAGGCAGAAATACAGTGAAATAAGTAGCAAGTCAACTTTTTAAGCTTTCCAAACAGAACAGGTAATAAAAACAAACAAAAGCAACACAAATTAGAATATTCAGCAGAAAGTACTTGCAGTTAGCCCATAAAATCTCTCTTTCTCATTTCTGGTGGTGTAATAGTCTGAAGGATGCCCAACCAGGATTTTGTGATCTAAAACAAGCTCAAACACATGCAAATTGGTGTGTTTATGAAAGAGAGTTGAAAAGGATAGAGGTCAGCCAAAATGGCCAATACAATTGCAATTTCAGAGTTGGAAACCACTCCTTTAGGGTTAGAGAGTCAGTAGAATGCTCCCACTCTCACTGGTAAGCAGTAGGACCTCCCTCTACCACAGCAACATCTGGATAGCTTTGAACACTGACACTAAAGTCCTGAAACCAGCAAAGGCTGGAAGCTGGACTATTCTAGCTAGAAAAGGTAGGGAATTAGCAAAGAAGATATATATTTTTTTGTTAAATCAGGCTAAACAATGCAGTTATGCAGTAAATAAGCATAGACAGTCTAATGCACTTGAGTGTATAACCCAGAACAGTAAACTAAGTTAAAACTTTGCAACATTAGAACATTGAAAATTTAAACTTTTTAAATAAAGCAAGACAAGTCCACAACTTGAAAAAGATTTACAGGCAGAAATACAGGGAAATAAGTAACTGTCCTACTTTTTACACTTTCTGAGAAGTGCAGGTAATAAAAATGTCCAAAATTAGCAAAAATTAAAAAATTCTGCAAAAACGACAGGGAGTTGAAACAAAAAGTCTCTGTTTACCGTTCCTGGTGCTGTAGTAGTCTGCAGTATGCCCAGACAGGATCTGCTGATCTAAAACAAGCTGAGACATGTGCAAACGTGCATATTTTTGTCAGAAATTTGAAAGGGAGAGAAATCAGCCCAAAATGGCCAATAAAATTGCAATTTCAGAGCTGGAAAACTTTCCTTTAGAGTTAGAGAGCCAGTACAATGCTCCCACTTTCACTGGGAAGCAATATGAACTCCCTGTACCACAGCAAAGTCTGGATAGCTCTGAACACTGAAAGTAAAGTCCTGAAACCAGCAAAGCCTGGAAACTGGACAATTCCTGTTAGAAAAGGCAGGAAATTAGCAAAAAAAAAAAAAAGATTTTTTTGTTGGTTAAGTCAGGCTAAACAATGCAGTTATACAGTAAATAAGCACAGAAAAGCTAATGCACTTGAGTGTATAGCCCAGAACAGTACACTCAATTAAAACTTTGCAAAATTAGAAATATGCAAATTTAAACTTTTTAAATAAAGCAAGGCAAGTGCACACCTTGAAAATGACTTACAGGCAGAAATACAGTGAAATAATTAGCTAGTCTACTTTTTACACTTTCTGAGAATGCAGGTAATAAAAATGACCAGAATCAGCTAAAATTAGAAAATTCAGCAAAAAGTACTTGGAGTTAAAACAAAAAGTCTTTCTTTCATGTTCCTGGTGCTGTAGTAGTGTAGTAGTCTGCAGGATACCTAAACAGGATCTGCTGATATAAAACAAGCTCAAACATGTGCAAACACACACATTGATGCCAGAAAATTGAAAGGGATAGAAATCAGCCCAAAATGGCCAATAAAATTGTAATTTCAGAGGTAGAAACCACTTCTTTAGTGTTAGATAACCAGTTCAATGCTCCCACTTTCACTGGGAAGCAGTTGGACTTCCCTCTACTACAGCAAGATCTGGATAGCTCTGAACACAGAAACTAACATCCTCAATCCAGCAAAGTCTGGAAAATGTACTTTTCTTGTTAGAAAAGGCAGGAAATTAACAAACAAGATAGAATTTTTTTTAAGTCAGGCTAAACAATGCAGTTATAATGTAAATAAGCACAGAAAGGCTAATGCACTTGAGTGTATAGCCCAGAACAGTAAACTCAATTAAAAATTTTCAAAATTAGAAATTTGCATATTTAAACTTTTTAAATAAAGCAAAGCAAGTGCTCAACTGGAAATGACTTATAGGCAGAAATACAGAGAAATAAGTAGCTAGTCTAATTTCTAAGCTTTCTGATAAGTACAGGTAATAACAATGACCAAAATCAGAAACAAGTTCAAAAATTCAGCAAAAAGTACTTGCAGTTAGCACAAAAAATCTTTCTTTCCCATTTCAGATGCTCTGGAAGTGTGGAGTATGCGCAAACAGGATCTGCTGATCTAAAACAAGCTGAAACACATGCAAACTGGCATATTTATGTCAGAAAGTTGAAAGGGATAGAGTTCAGCCAAAAATGGCCAATACAATTGCAATTTCAGAGCTGGAAACAACTCCTTTAGGGTTAGAGAGGCAGTACAATGCTCCCACTCTCACTAGTAAGCAGTAGGACCTACCACAGCAACATCTGGATAGCTCTGAACACTGAAACTAAATTCCTGAAACCAGCAAAGCCTGGAAACTGGACTATTCTAGCTAGAGAAAGTGGGGAAATAGCAAACAAGATAGAATTTTTTTTTAGTTAAATCAGGCTAAACAATGCAGTTATGCAGTAAATAAGCACAGAAAGGCTAATGCACTTGAATGTTTTGCCCAGAACAGTAAACTAAGTTAAAATTTTGCAACATTAGAAATTTGAAAATGTAAACTTTTTAAATAAAGCAAGTCAAGTGCACAGCTGAAAAATGACTTACAGGCAGAAATACAGTGAAATAAGTAGCTAGTCTACTTTTTAAGTCTTCCGAACAAAGCAGGTAATAAAAATGACCAAAATCAGCGAAAATTAGAAAATTCGGCAAAAGTACTTTCAGTTAGTACAAAAAGTCTGTTTTTCTCATTTCTGGTGCAGTAGTAGTCAGGAGGACGCTCAAACATGATCTGCTGATCTAAAACAAGCTCAAACATGTGCAAACGTGCATATTTATGCTAGAAAGTTGAAAGTGATAGAAATCAGCCAAAATGGCTAATAAAATTGCAATTTCAAAGCTGGAAACCATTGCTCTCATTTTAGATAGGCAGTACAATGCTCCCACTCTCATTAGTAAGCAGTAGGACCTCCGTCTACCACAGCAAGGTCTGGATAGCTTTGAACACTGAAACTAAAGTCAGTGAAACCAGTAAAGCTTGAAAACTGGTCTATTCTAGTGAGAAAAGGAGGAAGTTAGCAGACAAAATAGATTTTTTTTTGTTTTTGGTTAAATCAGACTAAACAATGCAGGTATACAGTAAATAAGCACATAAAGGCTAATGTACTTGAGTGTATAACCCAGAAAAGTAAACTCAGTTAAATCTTTGCAAAATTAGAAATTTGAAAATTTAAGCTCCTGAAATAAAGCAAGGCAAGAGCACAACTAAAAAAATGACTTACAGGCAGAAATACAGTGACATAAGTAGCTAGTCCACTGTTTAACATTTCTGAGAAGAGCAGGTAATAAAACGACCAAAATCAGCAAAATTAGTAAATTCAGCAAAAGTACTTGCAGTTAGCACACAAAGTCTCTCTTTCATGTTTCTGCTGCTGTAGTAGTCTGCAGGATGCCAAACAGGATATGCTGGTCTAAAACAAGCTCAAACATGTGCAAACTGGTGTATTTATACCAGAAAGCTGTAACGGTTAAAATTCAGTACAAAAAGGCCAATGCAATTGCAATTTCAGAGCTGGAAATGACTCCTCTACTGTTAGGCAGTACAATGCTCCCACTCTCACTGGTAAGCAGTAGGAAATCCCTCTGCCACCGCAAGGTCTGGATAACTCTGTAAACTGAAACTAAAGTCATGAAATCAGCAAAGCCTTGAAACTGGACTCTTCAAGTTGGAAAAGGTGAGAAATTAGAAAATTAGATAGAATTTTTCTTTTTTTTTTTCTTTTTGGTTAAATCAAGCTAAACAATTCAGGTATAGAGTAAATAAGCAGAGAAAGGCTAATGCACTTTGAATGTATAGCCCAGAACAGTAAACTCAATTAAAACTTTGCAAAATTAGAAATTTGAAAATGTAAACTTTAAAATAAAGCAAGGCAAGTGCACAACTTGGAAATGACTTACAGGCAGAAATACAGTGAAATAAGTAGCTAGTCAACTTTTTACACTTTCTGAGAAGTGCAGGTAATAAAAATGACCAAAATCAGCAAAAATAAGAACATTCAGCAAAAAGTACTTGGAGTTAAAACAAAAAGTTTCTGTTTATCACTCCTGGTGCTGTAGCAGTCTGCAGGATGACCAAACAGGATCTGCTAATCTAAAATAAGCTTAAACATGTGCAAACATGCATATTTATGCCACAAAATTGAAAGGGATAGCAATCAGACCAAAATGGCCAATAGAATTGCAATTTCAGAGCTGGGAACCACTCCTTTAGGGTTAGAGAGTCAGTACAATGCTCCCACTTTCACTGGGAAGCAGTAGGACCTCCCTCTACCACAGCAAAGTCTGGATAGATCTGAACACTGAAACTAAAGTCCTGAAACCAGCAATGCTTGGAAACTGGATTATTCTTGTTAGAAATGGCAGGAAATTAGCAAAAAAAAAAAAAAAAAGAATTTGTTTTGGTTGTCAGTCTAAACAATGCAGTTATACAGTAAATAAGCACAGAAAGGCTACTGCATTTGAATGCATAGCCCAGAATAGTAAACTCAATTAAAACTTTGCAAAATTAGAAATTTGAAAATTTTAACTTTTTAAATAAAGGAAGGCAAGTGCAAAACTTGGAAATGACTTACAGGAGAAATACAGTGAAATAAGTAGCTAGTCTATGCTTTACACTTTCTGAGAAGTGCAGGTAAACAAACAGAATCAGCAAAAATTAGAAAATTCAGCAAAAAGTAGTTGCAGTTAAAACAAAAAGTCTCTCTTTCTCATTCCTGGTGCTGTAGTAGTATGCAGGATGCCTAAACAGGATCTGCTGATCTAAAACAAGCTCAAACACATGCAAACATGTGTATTTATGCCAGAAAATTGAAAGGGATAGACATCAGCCTAAAATGGCCAATAAAATTGCAATCTCAGAGCTGGAAACCAATTCTTTAGTCTTGGATAGGCAGTACAATACTCCCACTTTCATTCAGAAGCAGTATGACCTCCCTCTACCACAGCAAATTCTAGATAGCTTTGAACACTGAAACTAACATCCTGAAACCAGATAAGCCTGGAAACTGGACTATTCTTTTTAGAAAAGGCAGGAAATTAGCAAAAAAAGTGGAATTTTTTTTTGTTTAAGTCCGGCTAAACAATGAAGTTATACAGTAAATAAGCACAGAAAGGCTAATGACCTTGAGTGTATAGCCCAGAACAGTAAACCCAATTAAAACTTTGCAAACTTAGAAATTTGCAAATTTAAACTTTTTAAATAAAGCAAGGCAAGTGCACAACTTGAAAAAGATTTACAGGCAGAAATACAGTGAAATAAGTAACTAGTCTACATTTTACACTTTCTGAGATGTGCATGTATTTAAAATGACTAAAATCAGCAAACATTAGAAAATTCAGCAAAAAGTACTGGGAGTTAAAACAAAAAAACTTGTGTTTATCGTTTCCGGTGCTGTAGTTGTCTGCAGGATGCCCAAAGAGGATCCGCAGATCAAAAACAAGCTCAAAAACGTGCAAACACATGCATTGATGCCAGAAAATTAAAAGGGATAGAAATCAGCCCAAAATGGTCAATAGAATTGCAATTTCAGAGCTGGAAACCACTTCTTTAGTGTTAGATAACCAGTACAATGCTCCCAATTTCACTGGAAAGCAGTAGGACTTCCCTCTACTACAGTAAGATCTAGATAGCTCTGAACACAGAAACTAAAGTCCTGAATCCAGCAAAATCTGGAAACTGTACTTTTCTTGTTAGAAAAGGGAGGAAATTAACAAACAAGATATAATTTTTTTTTTGGTTAAGTCAGACTAAACAATGCAGTTATAATGTAAATAAGCACAGAAAGGCTAATGCACTTGAGTGTATAGCCCAGAACAGTAAACTAAGTTAAAACTTTGCAACATTAGAAGTTTGAAAATTTAAACTTTTTAAATAAAGCAAGGCAAGTGCTCAACTAGAAAATGATTTACAGGCAGAAATACAGTGAAATAAGTAACTAGTCTACTTTTTACACTTTCTGAGAAGTGCAGGTAATAAAAATGACCAAAATCAGCAAAAATTAGAAAAGTGCATGGAGTTAAAACAAAAAGTATCTGTTTATCATTCCTGGTGCTGTAGTAGTCTGCAGGTTGCCCAACCAAGATCTGCTGATCTACATCAAGCTCAAACACATGCAAACATGCATATTTATGTCAGAAAATTGAAAGGGATAGAAATCAGCCCAAAATTGCCAATAAAATTGCAATTTCGGAGCTAGAAACCTTTCCTTTAGGGTTAGAGAAGCAGTACAATGCTCCCACTTTCACTGGGAAACAGTAGGACCTCCCTCTACCACAGCAAAGTATGGATAGCTCTGAACACTGAAGGTACAGTCCTAAAACCAGCAAAGCCTGGAAACTGGACTGTTCTTGTTAGAAAGGGCAGGAAATTTTCAAAAAAAATAGATTTTTTTGGTTGTCAGGCTAAACAATGCAGTTATACAGTAAATAAGCCATAAAAGCTTATGCACTTGAGTGTATAGCCCAGAAAAGTACATTCAACTAAACCTTTGCAAAATTAGAAATTTGCAAATTTAAACTTTTTAAATAAAGCAAGGCAAGTGCACACCTTGAAAATTACTTACAGGCAGAAATACAGTGAAAGAAGTAGCTAGTCTACTTTTTAAGCTTTCTGATAATTGCAGGTAATAAAAATGACCAAAATCTGCAAAAATTCAAAAATTCAGCAAAAAGTACTTACAGTTAGCACAAAAAATCTTTCTTTCCCATTTCTGGTGCTGTAGTAGTCCGGAGGATGGGCAAACAGGATCTGCTGATCTAAAACAAGCTCAAACACATGCAAAGTGGCATATTTATGCCAGAATGTTGAATGTGATAGAGTTCAGCTAAAAATGGTCAATACAATTGCAATTTCAGAGCTGAAAACCACTCCTTTAGGGTTAGAAAGGCAGTACAATGCTCCCACTCTCATTATTAAGCAGTAGGACCTCTCTTTACCACAGCAGGGTCTGAATACCTCTGAACACTTAAACTAAAGTCAGTGAAACCAGCAAAGCCTGGAAACTGGTCTATTCTAGTTAGAAAATGAGGGAAGTTAGCAAACAAGATAGATTTGTTTTTGTTTTTTTTGTTAAATCAGGCTAAACAATTCAGTTATACAGTACATAAGCACAGAAAGGCTAATGCACTTGATTGTATAGCCCAAAAAAGTAAACTCAGTTAAAACTTTGCAAAATTAGAAATTTGAAAATGTAAACTCCTTAAACAAAGCAAGGCAAGTGTACAACTGGAAAATGACTTACAGGCAGAAATACAGTGAAACAAGTAGCTATTCTACTTTTTAAGATTTCTGAGAGGTGCAGGTAATAAAAACGACCAAAATCAACAAAAAATTGAAAATTCAGCAAAAAGTACTTGCAGTTAAAACTCTCTTTCTCATTTCTGGTGCTGTAGTAGTAGTCAGCAGTATGCCCAAATAAGACCTGCTGATCTAAAACAAGATTAAACACATGCAAATGTGTTTATTTATACCAGAAAATTGAAAGGGATCGAAATCAGACCAAAATGGCCAATACAGTTGCAATTTCACACTGGAAACCACTCTTTTACTGTTAGATTGGCAAAACAATGCTCCCACTTTCACTGGAAAGCAGTAGGACCTCCCTCTCCCACAGCAAGGTCTGGCTAGCTCTGAACACTGAAACTAAAGTCCTGAAACCAGCAAAGCCTGGAAACTGGACTATTCTAGTTAGAAAAGGTGGGAAATTAGCAAACAAGATAGAATTTTTTGGTTAAATCAGGCTAAACAATGCAGTTATACAGTAAATAAGAAGAGCAAGGCTAATGCACTTGAGTATATAGCCTAGAACAATAAACTCAATTAAAACTTTGCAAAATTAAAAAATTGAAAATTTAAACATTTTAAATAAAGCAAGCAAGTGCACAACTGGAAAAAGATTTACAGGCAGAAATACAGTGAAATAAGTAGCTGTTTAACCTTTCTGAGAAGAGCAGGTAATAAAAATGACCAAAATCAGCAAAAATTAGTAAATTCAGCAAAAAGTACTTGCAGTTAGCACACAAAGTCTCTCTTTCTTGCTTCTGGTGCTGTAGTAGTCTGCAGGATGCCATACAGGGTATGCTGATCTAAAACAAGCTCAAACACATGTAAACTGGCGTATTTATACCAGAAAGTTGAAACAGTTAAAATTCAGCCCAAATGACCAGTACAATTGCAATTTCAGAGCTAGAAACTGCTCCTCTAGTGTTAGATAGGCAGTACAATGCTCCCACTCTGAATGGTAAGCAGTAGGACATCCCTCTGCCATAGCAAGATCTGGATAGCTCTGAAAAACTGAAACTATAAGTCCTGAAATCAGCAAAGCCTTGAAACTAGACTATTCAAGTTAGAAAAGGTGGGAAATTAGGAAATAAGATAGAATTTTTGTTTTTTTTTTCTTTTTGGTTAAATCAGGATAAACAATGCAGGTATGGAGTAAATAAGCAGAGAAAGGCTAATCCACTTGAATGTATAGCCCAAAACAGTAAACTCAATTAAAACTTTGCAAAATTAGAAATTTGAAAATGTAAACATTTTTAATAAAGCAAGACAAGTGCACAACTGGAAAATGACTTACAGGCAGAAATACAGTGAAATAGGGAGCTAATCAACGTTTTACGTTTTTTTGAGAAGTGTGGGTAATAAAAATGACCAAAATCAGCAAAAATAAGAAAATTCAGCAAAAAATACTTGGAGATAAAATAAAAAGTCTCTTTTTATCATTCCTGGTGCTGGAGTAGTCTAAAGGATGACCAAACATCATCTGCAGATCTAAAAGAAGCTCAAACACGTGCAAATGTACGTATTTATGCCACAAATTTGAAAGGGATAGCAATCAGCCCAAAATGTCCAATAAAATTGAAATTTCAAAGCTGGAAACCACTCCTTTAGGGTTAGAGAGGCAGTACAATGCTTCCATTTTTACTGGGAAGCAGTAGGACCTCCCTCTACCACAGCAAAGTCTGGATAGCTCTGAACACTGAAACTAAAGTCCTGAAACAAGCAAAGCCTGGAAACTGGATTATTCATGTTAGAAATAGCAGGAAATTTGCAAAAAAAAAAAAAAAAAGATTTTTTTTTTTGGTTAAGTCAGGCTAAACAATGAAGTTATAAAGTAAATAAGCACAGAAAGGCTAATGCACTTGAGTGTATAGCCCAGAAGAGTAAATTCAATTAAAACTTTGCAAAATTAGATATTTGCAAATTTAAACTTTTTAAATAAAGCAAGACAAGTGCACAACTTGAATATGACTGACAGCCAGAAATGCAGTGAAATAAGTAGCTAGTCTACTTTTTACACTTTCTGAGAAGTGCAGGTAATACAAATTACCAGAATCAGCAAAAATTAAAACAAATCAGCAAAATGTACTTGGAATTAAAACAGAAAGGCTCTCTTTCTTGTTCCTACTGTTGTAGTAGTCTTCAGCATGCACATTCAGGATCTGCTGATCTAAAACAAGCTCATACATGTGCAAATGCACATATTTATGCCAAAAAATTGAAAGTGATAGCAATCAGCCCAAAATGCTCAATTAAATTGCAATTTCAGAGCTGGAAACCACTCCTTTAGGGTTAGAGAGGCTGTACAATGCTCCCACTTTCACTGGGAAGCAATAGGACCTCCCTCTACCACAGCAAAGTCTCAATAGCTCTGAACACTGAAATGAAAGGCCTGAAAACAGCAAAGTCTGGAAACTGTACTATTCTTGTTAGAAAAGGCAGGGGACTAGCAAACAAAATAGAATTTTTTTTGGTTAAGTCAGGCTAAACAATGCAAAGAACTGCCAATGTTAATAATGCTTTGTATAAACACACATTAATGTGCCCCTCATTTACTGCATATAGATTTGGGATTTCAGAAATAGTGGAGAAAAATGCCAGAGGGGGTAATTGGCACAATAAAATTGAGGAATGTGAACTGCGATGGCAATTGCATTTAAATGCATGTGAATCACCTAGGATTAATGAATTAGCTTCTGTAAAGCCCATTTTAGTTGCCAGAGTGGAAGTCTTATGAGACAATATCACATTCTTTAAATTTTGCAAGCATGTTATTTGAATTGTATATTCAGTGTAATTTCACTTTAAAAATTAATTATTTGCCTAATTACAAAGGGTATATAAAGGTGCTTAATGAACTGGACTATGTATTTGATAAAATCTGCATGTCGGCAGATGAAAGCGCTTATACTTGGAGTGTACTTTGGTAATAAAGACTGTTGTTTTTATCAACTGGTTCTGACTTTTTGATGCACACTGGGAACAGACATGAGAATGTTCTTCAAGACAGTACAATTCCAATGAACTTCAGACACTCAATGGTGACGTAATTTGGCCCATTTGGTTTAAAAGTTAGGAAGATTTTAGAGAAAAACTGGACAATTCTGGGTATTAATAATGAACTTTTGGAGAAGTTAGAGTCTCATCCAACATTTACCCATAAGATGGGTAACAACATCAAATACCTCTTGGAACACCCATTAAAAAAGGTGTCGGAAAAAAGTATGAGACCATGTGGGATGTGTGCACAATGTGTTTACATACTGAGAGATCAGGTAGTAAGGATAGATGAACCATTGAAAGAGATTAGATTAGCAGCAGGTAATTGTGGAAGCAAAGGGTTGGTGTACATTGGCATATGTGAAGGATGTGATGGATTTTACATCGGGAAAACTGAGAGGGTTCTTAGAAGAAGGATATATGAACACTTGTATGCTATAAGAACTGCAAATGTTAATAACGCTTTGTATAAACACACATTAATTTGCCCCTCATTTACTGCATACAGATTTGGGATTTTAGAAATAGTGGAGAAAAATGCCAGAGGGGTAATTGGCACAATAAAATTGAGGAATGTGAACTGCGATGGCAATTGCATTTAAATGCATGTGAATCACCTGGGATTAATGAATTAGCTTCTATAAAGCCCATTTTAGTTGCCAGAGCGGAAGTCTTATGAGACAATATCACATTCCTTTAATTTTGCAAGCATGTTATTTGAATTGTATATTCAGTGTAATTTCACTTTAAAAATTAATTATTTGCCTAATTACAAAGGGTATATAAAGGTGCTTAATGAACTGGACTATGTATTTGATAAAGTCTGCATGTCGGCAGAAGAAAGCGCTTATACTTGGAGTGTACTTTGGTAATAAAGACTGTCATTTTTATCAACTGGTTCTGAAATTCTTTCAGAGGGAATACAGCTCCATACAGTGGATTTTTGTTTTTTGGTTGATAATTCTTTTATTCACTGACATGCTTGTTTTGTCCCAGGCTAAACAATGCAGTTATAATGTAAATAAGCACAGAAAGGCTAATGCATGTGAGTGTATAGCCCAGAACAGTAAACTCAATTTAAATTTTGCCACATTAGAAATTTGAAAATTTTTACTTTTTTAAATAAAGCAAGGCAAGTGCCTAACTGGAAAATGACTTACAGGCAGAAATACAGTGAAATAAGTAGCTAGTCTACTTTTTAAGCTTTCAGAACAGAATAGGTAATAAAAACAAACAAAATCAACAACAATTAGAAAATTCAGCAGAAAGTACTTGCAGTTAGCACAAAAAGTCTGTTTTTCTCATTTCTGGTGCTGTAGTAGTCTGGAGGACGCCCAAACAGGATCTGCTGATCTAAAACAAACTCAAACACATGCAAACACAAGTATTTATGCCAGAATATTGAAAGGATAGAAATTAGCCCAAAATGGCCAATAAAATTGCAAATTCTGAACTAAAAACCTCTCCTTTAGAGTTAAAGAGGCAGTACAATGCTCCCACTTTCACTGGGAATCAGTAGGATCTCCCTCTACCACAGCAAAGTCTGGATAGCTCTAAACACTGAAACTAAAGTCCTGAAACCAGCAAAGCATGGAAACTGGACTATTCTTCTTAGAAAAGGCAGGAAATTAGCAAAACAAAATAGGTTTTGTTTTTGGTTAAGTCAGGCTAAACAATGAAGTAATAAAGTAAATAAGCACAGAAAGGCTAATGCACTTGAATGCATAGCCGAGAACAGTAAACTCAATTAAAACTTTGCAAAATTAGAAAGTTGAAAATATAAACTTTTTAAATAAAGCAAGGCAAGTGCACAACTTGGAAATTACTTACAGGCAGAAATACAGTGAAATAAGTAGCTAATCAACTTTTTACACTTTCTGAGAAGTGCAGGTAATAAAAATGACCAAAATCAGCAAAAATAAGAAAATTCAGCAAAAAGTACCTGGAGTTAAAACAGAAAGGCTCTCTTTCTTGTTCCTACTGCTGTAGTAGTCTTCAGGATGCACATTCAGGATCTGCTGATCTAAAACAAGCTCATATATGTGCAAATGCACATACTTATGCCAGAAAATTGAAAGTGGTAACAATCAGCCCAAAATGCTCAATAAAATTGCAATTTCAGAGCTGGAAACCACTCCTTTAGGGTTAGAGAGGCAGTACAATGCTCCCACTTTCACTGGGAAGCAGTAGGACCTCCCTCTAGCAAAGTCTGGATAGCTCTGAACACTAAAACTAAAGTCCTGAAACCAGCAAAGTCTGGAAACTGTACTATTCTTGTTAGAAAAGGCAGGGGACTGGCAAACAAGATAGAAATTTTTTGGTTAAGTCAGGCTAAACAATGCAGTTATAATGTAAATAAGCACAGAAAGGCTAATGCACGTGAGTGTATAACCCAGAACAATAAACTCAATTAAAACTTTGCCACATTAGAAATTTTAAAATTTAAACTTTTTAAATGAAGCAATGCAAGTGCCTAACTGGAAAATGACTTACAAGAAGAAATACAGTGAAATAAGTAGCTAGTCTACATTTTAAGCTTTCCGAACAGAACAGGTAATAAAAACAAACAAAATCAACAAAAATTAGAAAATTCAGCAGAAAGTACTTGCAGTTAGCACAAAAAGTCTATTCTGAGCTAGAAACCTCTCCTTTAGAGTTAAAGAGGCAGTACAATGCTCCCACTTTCACTGGGAAGCAGTAGGACCACCCTCTACCACAGCAAAGTCTGGATAGCTCTGAACACTGAAACTAAAGTCCTGAAACCAGCAAAGCCTGGAAATTGGACTATTAGCTGGAAAAAGTAGGGAATTAGCACGCAAGATAGATTTTTTTGTTAAATCGTGCTAAACAATGCAGTTATACAGTAAATAAGCACAGAAAGGCTAATGCACTTGAGTGTATAGCCCAGAAAATAAACTCAGTTAAAACTTTGCAACATTAGAAATTTGAAAATTTTAACTTTTTAAATAAAGCAAGGCAAGTGCAGAACTGGAAAATGACTTACAGGGAGAAATACAGTGAAATAAGTAGCTATTCTACTTTTTAATATTTCTGAGAGGTGCAGGTAATAAAAACTACAAAAATCAGCAAAAATTAGAAAATTTAGCAAAAAGTACTTGCAGTTAAAACAAAAATTTTCTCTTTATCATTCCTGGTGCTGTAGTAGTCTGCAGGATGCCCATAGAGGATCTGCTAATATAAAACAAGCCTAAATATGTGCAACCACACATTTTGTGCCAGACAATTGAAAGGGATTGAAATTAGCCGAAAATGGAGAATAAAATTTCAATTTCAGAACTGGAAATGACTTCTTTAGTGTTAGATAGGCAGGACAATGCTCCCACTTTCACTGTAAAGAAGTAGGACCTCCCTCTACCACAGCAAGGTCTGGATAGCTCTGAACACTGAAACTAATATCTTGCAATCAGCATAGCCTGGAAATTGAACTATTCTAGTTAGAAAAGGTGAGAAATTTGGAAACAGGATAGATTTTCTTTTTGGTTAAATCAGGCTAAACAATGCAGTTATACAGTAGATAAGCACAAAAAGGCTAATGCACTTGAGTGTATAGCCCAGAACAGTAAATTCAATTAAAACTTTGCAAAATTAAACATTTGAAAATTTAAACTTTTTAAATAAAGCAAGGCAAGTGCCCAACTGGAAAATGACTTACCGACAGAAATATAGTAAAATAAGTAGCTAGTCTACTTTTTAAATTTTGTAAGAAGAACAGGCAATAAAAACTACTAAAATCGGCAAAAATTTGAAAATTCAGCAAAAAGTACTTGCAGTTAACACAAAAATGTCTCTCTTTATTGTTTCTGATGCTGCAGTAGTGTGCAGGATGCCCAGACAAGATCTGCTGATCTAAAACAAGCTCAACCACATGCAAATGCAGGTATTTATGCCAGAAAGTTGAAAGGAATATAAATCATTCCAAAATGGTCACTAAAATTGAAATTTCACAGCTGGATGAGACTCCGCTAGTGTTAGATAGGAAGTACAATGCTCACAATCTCACTGGTAAGCCGTAGGACCTCCCTCTACCACAGCTAGTTGTGGATAGCTCTGAACACTGAAACTAAAGTCCTGAAACCAGCAAAGCCTGGAAACTGGACTATTCTTATCAGAAAAGGCAGGAAATTCGCTAACAAGATAGTTTTTTTTTTTGGTTAAGTCAAGCTAAAGGATGCAGTTATACAGAAAATAAGCACAGAAAGGGTAATAAACTTGAGTGTATAGCCCAGAAAAGTAAACTCAGTTAAAACTTTGCAACATTAGAAATTTGAAAAGTTTAACTTTTTAAATAAAGCAAGGCAAGTGCAGAACTGGAAAACGACTTACACGGAGAAATACAGTGAAATAAGTAGCTATTCTACTTTTTAATATTTCTGAGAGGTGCAGGTAATAAAAACTACAAAAATCAGCAAAAATTAGAAAATTTAGCAAAAAGTACTTGCAGTTAAAACTATTTTTTTTTCTTTATCATTCCTGGTGCTGTAGTAGTCTGCAGGATGCCCATAGAGGATATGCTAATCTAAAACAAGCCTAAACATGTGCAACCACACATATTTATGCCAGAAAATTGAAAGGGATTGAAATCGGCCAAAAATGGAGAATAAAATTTCAATTTCAGAACTGGAAACAACTTCTTTAGTGTTAGATAGGCAGGACAATGCTCCCACTTTCACTGGGAAGAAGTAGGACCTCCCTCTACCACAGCAAGGTCTGGATAGCTCTGAACACTGAAACTAATGTCTTGCAATCAGCATAGCCTGGAAATTGGACTATTCTAGTTAGAAAAGGTGAGAAATCTGGAAACAAGATAGAATTTCTTTTTGGTTAAATCAGGCTAAACAATGCAGTTATACAGTAGATAAGCACAAAAAGGCTAATGCACTTGAGTGTATAGCCCAGAACAGTAAATTCAATTAAAACTTTGCAAAATTAAACATTTGAAAATTTAAACTTTTTAAATAAAGCAAGGCAAGTGCCCACATGGAAAATGACTTACTGGCAGAAATATAGTAAAATAAGTAGCTAGTCTACTTTTTAAATTTTGTAAGTAGAACAGGCAATAAAAGCTACTAAAATCGGCAAAAATTTGAAAATTCAGCAAAAAGTACTTGCAGTTCATAGGTTCATAGGTTCATAGGTTCATACTAGGCTATCTGCCTGAGGGCATTTACAAGCCTAGCCCATCGTTTTGTGGCTTAGGCCACCCCTTTAGTATGGGGAACTATACCCATTATTTTTCTGTGCCTCTGTCGAGCAGTGACACTGAGGTAATCCCTGGGGTATATCTGCGATCTCCCATCCATTGGTCAAGATTTCTCTTGAACAAGGCCAGCGAGGTGCTCTGCCTCACATGTACCGGGATTTTGTTCCACAGCATAGGAGTCTTTGGGTGATGAATCTATCCTCCAGCACGTCCTATTAATAGCCGTGTCAAGGTTTAAGTCTCCGCCCTTGTGGCTCTGATGGATCTAGATTTTTGAGGTGAAGCATATTCATCAAATCTGGGTTTGACATGGCCTTGTATGTTAGGCAAAGGTCACCTCTGAGCAAGCGGTGGCGACTGAATAGAGCTGGAGTTCTTTCAGTCGGGCAGCATAGGACAGATTTTGAGACCCTTTATCCTTTTGGTGAGGAACTTTTGTGGCCTCTCCAGCTGCTGCAAGTGTCGGGTCAGATACATTCGAATGGGGCATTGTACTCAATCATTGGTCTGATGAGTGATGAGTAAAGGAGACTATGACCTCCTTGATCTAGATGAGAATCCCTTCATGATAAGGTGGGCAATGTAGAAGGTCTTCCTAACTACTTTAGCTACATGGGTGTCGAATGACAGACTACTATCAACCTGGGTCCCCAGGTCCCTGATAACTTCTTCTGTGCTCAGTGGATTGCCACCTATTTGGTAGCTAGGGGTAACCTTGTTTTTCCGAAGGGTATGACTATGCATTTTTGGCATTTAACTTTAGGCCGTGGCTCTGGCACCAGTTATCCGTTTCTGTGAGACCCTTCTGAAGGATATCTGTGTCAGATGTGTTTTCTACTATGGCCCAGTTTGCAGTCATCTGCAAACTTTGTCAGCCATAACCCTCCTGTGTTTGCTTGTACTTGGAAAAGTAGATGCCAAACAAGAGTGGGCCAGGACTGAGCCCTGTGGGACACCACTTGTGACAGGCTTTGAGTCTGACATGGCGCCAGCAGCTCTGACCCTGTGGGTTCTGTCACTCAGCCAGTTTGCAACCCATCTTGTGATGTATGGGTTGACATTTAAGCTGATGAGTTTTTCAATGATACCCGAATGGGGTATTGTATCGAAGGCCTTAGCCAGATCGAGGTAGGCTGTATGGACTGCCTTTCCCTCATCAATGGCTTTGGTGACTGTTTGAAAAAGTCAACCAAGTTTAAAAGGCATGATCTGCCTTTGACAAAGCCAAACTGGGTTGGATCCAAAGTCTGCAAATTCCCTATGTCTTTATTTATGAGGTCCATTATGATCCTCTCCATGGCTTTGCAGATAAGGCTTGTCAAGCTAATGGGCGGTAATTTCCAGGGTCGGTGGAGGCACCGCCTTTGTGAAGTGGTACCACAGTTGCAGTGCGCCACTCCTGGAGTGCATCCAGAGGTAAGACTTTGATTAAACAGCTGTCCTAGCTGTGGGTTTAATTCCTCATTGAGTTCATGGAGCACACAGCCGGGGACACCATCAGGTCCCATGGATGCTGTGTTTTTGCTTTGGAGAGCAGTTCTCACTTGGGCTTGAGATGTTTGGGGGCTGCAATCGTTTGGTATAGATATCTCTCCTTTTGGGGAGGGGAGAAGTTTGCACTGAACCTGTCAGCCAGTATGTTGGCAATGTCTGTAGGATCAGTAATCTTCACATCATTTTGAACTAGCTCTGAGCATATCTGGGAGTTTCCTCCCAGGTTTCTAACATAGCTAAAGAAGGCCTTATGATTGTCTTTTGAGTCTTTAGCTATTTTTCTCTCGAAATTTGCTTTGGATGATTTTATGAGAGCTCTTAGTTTTTACTTATAGTGATCAAGGGTGTCTTACCTTTTAAGGATTTTGCTCTATCTTGTAGTAGCTTCCTCCTTTTGTTGTAGAGTTTGTTTATGGCTGGGGTCCACCAGACTGGATGCTTGCCTTTGGTACAAAGAGTCTTTGTTTTGCTTGGGATTGCCTTATCCATGCAGTCCTGCAGGTGCTGGTAGAAGGCATTTGTAAGTGATTCAGCGGCTTGAGTACTGTTTTCCGCCGGCTCGCGGGCCTTAAAGGAGACCACACTAGTCTTTAGAAGTGTGAAGTCGGCCTTGAAGTTCTTTACTGTGGTCTTTTTATTTCAGGTGGGGGTGGGATGAGGACCTCCAGCGAGATTAGTTTGTGGTCTGATCTCACCAGTGAGGGGTACACCTCCGGTGTTGAACATTGTGCTCCCATGTTCGTGATGATGAGATCAAGTATGTTATCTCCTCTTGTGGGGATGGTGACTAGTTGTTCCATGGCATTTGAGTTTATGAATTCCAGGAACTTTTGGGCTAGGGTGTTTGGGCTTGAGTAGTGTTCCCAGTCTATATTAGGGTAATTGAAGTCACCTAGTATGATGGTGTTTGGTGATACATTTATCCCCTCTAGTGTTTTCAGGAAGGCCATGTGAGGTTCCTGAGTTTGTGAGGGTGGCCTGTAACATGCTACAATTTGCAGAGCAGTCTTGCCTATGGTTAATTGCACCTGGATGGTCTCCGATGCATCGTGCGTTGCCACCAGTCTTGAGGTGTGGGTGTCCTTGATGAATATGGATACCCCCTCCTTTCTTGGTATTGTCCAGATTTTGGGGCGGAGCATGATATGAGGTAAAACCTGATAGCGCGGGGTGCTCTCAGGAGCCTTGAACCAGGTTTCTGTCACAGCACAGACATCGATGTTCTCCATACTGAGAAGGGCCTCGAGTGCGTGCATTTTGAGATTTAGACTTCTGGCATTGAGCAGCATTACCCTTAGTTTTTCCTTTTTTGTGTTCTAGGGTGGTATGTTTAGAATTTGAGCCTTGCCTAAAAAGGCACTATGGGGTGGCAAGAGCCTTTGCCAATATCCGGAATCCCAGGGTGACAGGTGCAAGCCATCCCTTAAGCAGCGTGGCTTGTCCAGCATGTCATCCCAGGCAGACAGACACTGGATCCCCTTTGAATGACACCAGTGTTTAAGCCAATTGTTAAAGCTGATCATCTTATCTCTGTATTGTGGCATCATTCTTGGTGAAGGTAGGATACTGCTCAAGGTCAGGGTCATACCTGTCTGGGCTACATAATCAGAGAGCTCCTCAATGTCTCTTTTCATGTAGTCCAAGGAGTGCGTCTCAGGTCGTTTACACCAGCGTGGACAATGACTGAATCATATTTGTACCTGCTGTTGAGAGACCTGAGTGCTTGCGTTATGTGGCGGATTCTAGCGCCCGACAGGCAGCTTACTGTGACCTTCTCCTTACTCAGTCTGGTGAGCGGGACGTCAGTGTGTCTGACTATGGAGTCACCAATGACTAGTGTGTCTGGCATTGTGTTTGGCCTTAAGGGCTGTGACTGTTTGACACTCTGACTGTGAGGTCTATGTGTTGCAGGTGTTGTGTTCTGAGGTGGTGGTTGTTTGGGTGTCTGCTTTGGTGGCCTCTGCTGTTTTGGTAGATTTTTGAGCAGAGCCTCCGAGTATGTCTTTGTGTGTTTATGTGTATCATTTGAGGTTGTAATGGTAATATGTGAGACTGGGTCTATAGTGTGTGTGGTAACCTTCTCCTCCTGACTGGTCGTGCCAGTCCTATGTTGAGAGAGCTCAGCCTCCAGTTTGGCCGTGTAGTTGCACCTCTCGCATGTATTTGTGTTTTGTGGGAGGAGGAGAGGGTTGTCTGTGTACATGAGGCAACTGTAACATTGCCTCAATATTCCCAGGTTCACCAGCTGAGCAGGAGAGGACACTAGCAACTGATCCCTCGACATGCTAGAAGGAATAGACAAAAAACTTTAAAAAGATTCCGGGGACGTGGGTGACCGAGAAATGGGGGTTGCCTTTTGGGGTACTATCTATGACAAGAGTGCCGTATCAAGGTAATAAGTACTGTAGGAGCAAGTGCTACGTTTAACAGATAGAGAATAGTCTACTTGGAGTCAAGTAGAGATGATCTTTTTAATTATAGGATACGCTGATTAGATCAGTAGTATAGTTCGAGGAAGGTAGTTTTAAGGGAAAATTTGAAGAGTGGACTTTAGGTAGCCGAATAGTTTAAACCTGCTTAACGAGCTGCCCTAGTGTGCAACAGTAGCAACTCAGCTAAATCGGGCTAAATCGCTAAAAGCGTGCTTTATAGCAGGGAGCGGATAAGACAGGAAATGACCCAAATTGGCCAACAAACCACAAGTCACTGCCCTAAACCACTCCTCCGAGGACAAATGAAGGAGTTATGGAAATGACCCCTAGTGGCCAATAAAACTACAGTTTCAAGTCAGTAACCACCTCTCCGGGGGGCAGGGAAGCTGCTCAATGTTAGTCACTCCCACTGATAAACACAGAGACCTTCCTTCAGCCCAAGCAAAAATGGCCTCACAGAAACTTTCAAACAGTTCAGGAACAGCAAGCCTGTAACTGAACTTTTTTAACTCTCAGAAAAGTGGGAAAAAGCAAGATTTTTTTTTTTTTGTTTTACAGAGATAGCAGAGGTTCACAAGTAATATCAAGTTATAACAGTGCAGTAAATGACCCCACACAAGAGTGCTAGGTCAAGGACAGAAAATATGCAAGTTTTAAGAAAAAACGATTTAAAATTAAGTGCAAACAGGAAATTCAGCAAACAGCTTTTGGTTGTGCTCTAAATACAGCTACTAATACAGAAATCAAGTTTAACAAGCCAGAAAATGCTCAAGCTAGGCAGCTATGCAGAAAAACTTAGCAAATAAACAGAGAAAAATACTTAAAATCTCAAAAGTGGCTCCTTCTTCTCTCAGCGTTTTTCCTCTTGGAGGGTGCTTCACCAACAGCCAACAAGCCTGAAAAGATGCTCAAACCACGAGGCAACTAGGTTTTAAGAGAGGAAGATGAAGGAGTTATGGAAATGACCCTAGTGGCCAATAAAACTACAGTTTCAAGTCAGTAACCACCACTCCGGGGGCAGGGAAGCTGCTCAATGTTAGTCACTCCCACTGATAAACACAGAGACCTTCCTTCAGCCCAAGCAAAAATGGCCTCACAGAAACTTTCAAACAGTTCAGGAACAGCAAGCCTGTAACTGAACTTTTTTAACTCTCAGAAAAGTGGGAAAAAGCAAGATTTTTTTTTGTTTTGTTTTTACAGAGATAGCAGAGGTTCACAAGTAATATCAAGTTATAACAGTGCAGTAAATGACCCCACACAAGAGTGCTAGGTCAAGGACAGAAAATATGCAAGTTTTAAGAAAAAACGATTTAAAATTAAGTGCAAACAGGAAATTCAGCAAACAGCTTTTGGTTGTGCTCTAAATACAGCTACTAATACAGAAATCAAGTTTAACAAGCCAGAAAATGCTCAAGCTAGGCAGCTATGCAGAAAAACTTAGCAAATAAACAGAGAAAAAATACTTAAAATCTCAAAAGTGGCTCCTTCTTCTCTCAGCGTTTTTCCTCTTGGAGGGTGCTTCACCAACAGCCAACAAGCCTGAAAAGATGCTCAAACCACGAGGCAACTAGGTTTTAAGAGAGGAAGATGAAGGAGTTATGGAAATGACCCCTAGTGGCCAATAAAACTACAGTTTCAAGTCAGTAACCACCTCTCCGGGGCAGGAAGCTGCTGAATGTTAGTCACTCCCACTGACCAACACAGAGACCTTCCTTCAGGCCAAGCAAAATGGCCTCACAGAAACTTTCAAACAGTTCAGGAACAGCAAGCCTGTAACTGAACTTTTTAACTCTCAGAAAAGTGGGAAAAAAGCAAGATTTTTTTTTGTTTTTGTTTTTACAGAGATAGCAGAGGTTCACAAGTAATATCAAGTTATAACAGTGCAGTAAATGACCCCACACAAGAGTGCTAGGTCAAGGACAGAAAATATGCAAGTTTTAAGAAAAAAACGATTTAAAATTAAGTGCAAACAGGAAATTCAGCAAACAGCTTTTGGTTGTGCTCTAAATACAGCTACTAATACAGAAATCAAGTTTAACAAGCCAGAAAATGCTCAAGCTAGGCAGCTATGCAGAAAAACTTAGCAAATAAACACAAAAAAGTCTCTCTTTCTTGATTCTGGTGTTGCAGTAGTGTGCAGGATGCCCAAACAGGATCTGCTGATCTAAAACAAGCTCAACCACATGCAAATGCAGGTATTTATGCCAGAAAGTTGAATGGAATAGAAATAATTCCAAAATGGTCAATACAATTGAAATTTCACAGCTGGATGAGACTCCGCTAGTGTTAGATAGGAATTACAATGCTCACAATCTCACTGGTAAGCCGTAGGACCTCCCTCTACCACAGCTAGTTGTGGATAGCTCTGAACACTGAAACTAAAGTCCTGAAACCAGCAAAGCCTGGAAACTGGACTATTCTTGCCAGAAAAGGCAGGAAATTAGCAAACAAGATAGTTTTTTTTTTGGTTAAGTCAGGCTAAACGATGCAGTTATACAGAAAATAAGCACAGAAAGGGTAATAAACTTGAGCGTATAGCCCAGAAAAGTAAACTCAGTTAAAACTTTGCAACATTAGAAATTTGAAAATTTTAACTTTTTAAATAAAGCAAGGCAAGTGCACAACTGGAAAATGACTTACAGGCAGACGTATAGTGAAATAAGTAGCTAGTCCACTTCTTAACATCTCTGAAAAGAGCAGATAATAAAAATGACCAAAAGCAAAAATTAGTAAATTCAGCAAAAGTACTTGCAGTTAGCACACAAAGTCTCTCTTTCTTGTTTCTGGTGCTGTAGTAGTCTGCAGGATTCCCAAGCAGGATCTGCTGATCTAAAACAAGCTCAAAGTCATGCAAACCCGTGTATTTATGCCAGAAAGTTGAAAGAGATAGAAATCAGTCCAAAATGGTCAATAAAATTGCATTTTCAGAGCTAGATACCATTCCTCTAGTGTTAGATAGGCAGTATAATGCTCACAGTTTCACTGGTAAGCTGTAGGACCTCCCTCTACTACAAGGTCTGGATAGCTCTGAACACTGAAACTAAAGTCCTGAAACCAGCAAAGCCTGGAAACTGGACTATTCTTGTCAGAAAACAAGGGAAATTAGCAAACAAGATAGAATTCTTTTCTTTTTGGTAAAATTAGGCTAAATAATGCAGTTATACAGTAAATAAGCACAGAAAGGGTAATGCACTTGAGTGTATAGCCCAGAACAGTAAACTCAATAAAAACTTTGCAATATTAGAAATTTGAAAACTTAAACTTTTTAAATAAAGCAAGGTAAGCAAACAACTGGAAAATGACTTACAGGCAGAAATACAGTGAAGTGTAGCTAGTCTACTTTTTAACCTTTCTGAGAAGAGCAGGTACTACTCTTGTTAGAAAAGGCAGGAAATTAGTAAACAAGATAGAATTTTTATTTTTTTTGGTTAAGTCAGGCTAAACAATGCAGTTATAAAGTTTTCTCAATAATGAACTTTCCTCGCTATCACTCTTCAAAAATAAATTGAAAGTGTTCCACAGAACACACTGGTTATGCCCCTGTACTAACCCTGACTAGATATGTGTCCTTTCATACTTTGCACTACCTGCTCTTTCTACTCATAAACTGTGATTCCTTCCTTTTTATCTCAATTCTATCTACCCCATGAACACCACATAGTGTACCAGTGTCCTATATAATCCCTGCACTCAGCTCTGACTAATTTTATTGTATGAACCTGTAATATGCATTTTAATGATGATTTTTTTGTTTAGTGTTATAATCTTACCTATTTGTTATGTTTGTTTTTATCATTGTTCTGTCTTGAAGCTTATCTCCCCGGGCCTCTACTGAAAATGGACATGTATCCAGTTAGACTAGCCTGGTAAACAAATGTAAAATAAAAAATAAAAATAAATAAATAAAATAAAACTAAATAAGCACAGAAAGGCTAATGCACTTGAGTGTATAGCCCAAAACAGTAAACTCAATAAAAAATTTGCAAGATTAGAAATTTGAAAATGTAAACTCTTTAAATAAAGCAAGGCAAGTGCACAACTGGAAAATGACTTACAGGCAGAAATACATTGAAATAAGTAGCTAGTCTACTGATAAGCTTTCTGTGAGGTGCAGGTAATAAAAATTATCCAAATCAGTAACATTTAGAAAATTCAGCAAAAAGTACTTGCAGTTAGCTCAGATAGTCTCTTTCTTGTTTCTGGTGCTGTAGTAGTCTGCAGGACCCCCAAACAGGCTTAGGTTGATCTAAAACAAGCTCAAACATGTGCAAACATGGGTATTTATGCCAGAAAGTTGAAAGGGAGAGAAATCAGTCCAAAATAGTCAATAAAATTGAAATTGCAGAGCTGGATACCACTACTCTAGTGTTAGAAAGGTGGTACATTGCTCACACTCTCACTGGTGAGCCGTAGGACCTCTCTCTAAAAAAGCAAGGTCTGGATAGCTCTGAACACTGAAACTAAAGTCCTGAAACCAGCAAAGCCTGGAAACTGGAATATTCTGATTAGAAAAGGCAGGAAATTAGAAAACAAGATACATTTTTTTTGGTTAAGTCAGGCTAAACAATGCAGTTATATAGTAAATAAGCACAGAAAGGCGAATGCAGTTGAGTATATAGCCCAGAACAGTAAATTAAAACTTTGCAAAATTAAAAATTTGAAAATTTAAACTTTTTTAAATAAAGCAAGGCAAGTGCACAACTGGGAAAATGACTTACAGGTAGAAATACAGTGAAATAAGAAGTTTTCTGAGAAGTGCAGGTAATAAAAATAACCAATATACACAAAAATTAGAAAATTTAGCAAAAAGTACTTGCAGTTATCACAAAAAGTCTTTCTTTTTCATTTCTGGTGCCGTAGTAGTCTGCAGAATGCCCAAACAGGATCTGCTGATCTACAACAAGTTTAAACATGTGCAAATGTGTGTATTTATGCCAGAAAGTTAAATTGGTAGAAATCAACCCAAAATGGTCAATGAAATTGCAATTTCAGAGCCGGACCCTACTCCTCTAGTGTTAGATAGTCAGTACAATACTCCCACTCTCACTGGCAAGCTGTAGGACCTTCCTCTACCACAGCAAGGTCTGGATAGCTCTGAACACTGAAACTAAAGTCCTGAAGCCAGCAAAGCCTTGAAATTGGACTATTTTAGTTAGAACAGGCAGGGAATTATCAAACAGGATAGAAGTTTTGTTTGTTTTTGTTTGTTTGTTTAAATCAGGCTAAACAATGCAGTTATAGAGTAAATAATCACAGAAAGGCTAATGTACTTGATTGAATAGCCCAGAACAGTAAGCTCACCGAAAAGTTTGCAAAATAAGCAAAAATTTGAAAAATCAGCAAAAAGTACTTGCAGTCAGCACAAAAAAATCTCTCTTTCTCATTTCTCATGATGCCTTGAGGATGCCCAAACAGGATCTGCTGATCTAAAACAAGCTCAAACCTGCTTCAAATTAGAAATTTGAAAATTTAAACTTGTTGAATAAGGCAAGGTAAGTGCACACCTAGAAAACAACTTACAAGCAGAAGTACAGTGAAATAACTGGCTAGTCAACTTTTTGCATTTTCTGAAACGTGCAGGTAATAAAAACAACCAAAATCAGCAAAAAGTACTTGCAGTTAGTACCAAAACTCTGTATTTCTCATTTCTGGTGCTGTAGTATGCTGGAGGACTCCCAAACAGGATCTGCTGATCTAAAACAAGATCAAACACGTGCAAACGCATGTATTTATGCCAGAAAGTTGAAAGGGATAGAAATCAGCCAAAATGCCAATAAAATTGCAATTTCAGAACTGGAAACCACTGCTCTTGTGTTAGATAGGCAGTTCAATGCTCCCACTCTAATTTGTAAGCAGTAGGACCTCCCTTAACCACAACAAAGTCTGGATAGCTCTGTACCCTGAAACTAAATTCCTGAATCCAGCAAAGCCTGGAAACTGGTCTATTCTTGTTAGAAAACAAGGGAAATTAGCAAACATGATAGAATTATTTTTTTTGGTTAAATCAGGCTAAACAATGCAGTTATACAGTAAATAGCACAGACATGCTAATTGACTTGTGTATAGCCCAGAACAATAAACTCAATTAAAACTTTGCAAAATTAGAAACTTGCAAATTTAAACTTTTTAAATAAAGCAAGACAAGTGCACAACTTGAAAATGACTTACAGGCAGAAATACAGTGAAGTAAGTAGATAATCTACTTTTAAAGCTTTCTGAGAAATGCAGGTAATAAAAATGACCAACATCAACAAAAATAAAAAATTCAGCAAAAAGTACTTGCAGTTAGCACAAAAAGTCTCTCTTTCTTGTTTTTGGTGCTGTAGTAGTCTGCACAATGATCAAACAGGATCTACTGATCTATATCAAACTCAAGCAAGTGCAAACATGCATATTTATGCCAGAAAGTTAAAAGGAATAGAAACCAGTCCAAAATGGTCAACAAAATTGCAATTTCAGAGCTGGAAACCACTCCTCTCATGTAAGATAGACAGTACAATGCTCCCACTCTCACTGGTAAGCAGTAGTTGACCTCCCTCTACCACAGCAAGGTCTGGAAAGCTCTGAACACTGAAACTAAAATCATGAAACAAGCAATGCATTGAAACTGTACTATTCTAGTTAGAAAAGGCATGAAATTAGCAAACAGAATAGATTTTTTCTGTTTTTTTTTTCTTTTTGGTTAAGTCAGGCTAAACAATGCAATTATACAGTAAATAAGCGCAGAAAGGCTAATGCACTTCAGTGTATAGCCCAGAACAGTAAACTCAATTAAAACTTTGCAAAATTAGAAATTTGAAAGCTTAAATTTTTTAAATAAGGCAATGCAAGTAAACAACTGGAAAATGACTTACAGGCAGAAATACAGTGACGTAAGTAGCTAGTCTACTTTTTAACCTTTCTGAGAAGAGCAGGTAATAAAAACAACCAAAATCAGCAAAAAATAGAAAATTCAGCAAAAAGTACATGCAGTTAGGACAAAAAGTCTCTGTTTCTTTTTTTTGGTGCTGTAGTAGTCTGCACGATACCCAAACAGGATCTACTAATCTATATAAACCTCAAACACATACAAATATGCATATTTATGCCAGAAAATTGAAAGGGATAGAAATTGGCTGAAAATGGTCAAAAAAATTGCAACTTCAGAGCCGGAAGCCACTCCTCTAGTGTAAGGTAGACAGTACAATGCTCTCACTCTCACTGGTAAGCAGTAGGACCTCCCTCTAACACAGCAAGGTATGGTCAGCTCTGAACACTGAAACGAAAGCCCTGAATGAGCAAAGCCTTGAAACTGGACTATTCAAGTTCGAAAAGGCGGGAAATTAGCAAATAAGATAGATTTTTTCTTTTTTTTTTCTTTTTGGTTAAATCAGGCTAAACAATGTAGTTATACAGTAAATAAGTAGAGAGAGGTTAATGCACTTGAGTGTATAGCCCAGAACAGTAAACTCAATAAAAACTTTGCAAAATTAGAAATTTGAAAATTTTAACTTTTTTAAATAAAGCAAGGCAAGTGCACAACTGGAAAATGACTTACAGGCAGAAATACAGTGAAATAAGTAGCTCGTCTACTTTTTACACTTTCTGAGAAGTGCAGGTAATAAAAATGACCAAAATCAGTACAAATTAGAAAATTCAGCAAAAAGTACATGCAGTTAAAACACAAAGTCTCTTTTTCTTGTCCCTGTTGCTGTAGTAGTCTGCAGGATGCCCAAACAGAATATTCTGATCTAAAACAAGCTAAAACAAGTGCAAACATGCACATTTGTGCTAGAAATTTGAAAGGGATTTAAAGCAGCCCAAAATGGCCAATACAATTACAATTTCAGAGCTGGAAACCACTCATCTTGTGTTAGATAGGCAGTACAATGCCCCCACTTTCACTGGTAAGTAGTAGGACCTCCCTCTACCACAGCAAGGTCAGGATAGCTCTGAGCACTGAAACTAAAATCCTGAAATCAGCAAAGCCTGGAAATTGGACTGTTCTAGTTAGAAAAGACAGGAAATTATCAAACAGGATAGAATTTTTCTGGTTTTTTTCTTTTTGTTCAAATCAGGCTAAACAATGCAGTTATACAGTAAATAAGCACAGAAAGGCTAATGCATTTGATTGTATAGCCCAGAACATTATGCTCAATTAAAACTTTGCAAAATCAGCAAAACTTCGAAAATACTGCCAAAAGTACTTGCAGTTAGCACAACAAATTTATTTCTCGTTTCTGGTGCTGTAGTAGTCTGGACGATGCCCAAACAGGATTTGCTGATCTAAAACAAGCTCAAACACATTTCAAATAAGAAATTTGAAAAATTTAACTTTTTAAATAATGCAAGGCAAGTGCAGAACTGGAAAATGACTTACAGGGAAAAATAAAGTGAAATAAGTAGCTATTCTACTTTTTAAGATTTCTGAGAAGTGCAGGTAATAAAAATGACAAAAATCAGCAAAAATTTGAAAATTTAGCAAAAAGTATTTGCAGTTAAAACAAAAAGTTTCTCTTTCTCGTTCCTGGTGCTGTAGTAGTCCGCAGGATGCCCATAGAGGATCTGCTGATATAAAACAAGCCTAAACACATGCAAACATGCATATTTATACCAGAAAATTGAAAGGGATCGAAATGAGCCAAAAATGGAGAATAAAATTTAAATTTCAGCAATGGAAACAACTTCTTTAGTGTTAGATAGGCAGGACAATGCTCCCACTTTCATTGGGAAGAAGTAGGACCTCCCTCTACCACAGCAAGGTCTGGATAGCTCTGAACACTGAAACTAAAGTCCTGCAATCAGCATAGCTTGGAAATTGGACTATTCTAGTTAGAAAAGGTGAGAAATTAGCAAACAAGATAGAATTTTTTTTTGGTTAAATCTGGCTAAACAATGCAGTTATACAGTAGATAAGCTCAGAAAGGCTAATGCACTTGAGTGTATAACCCAGAACAATAAATCCAATTAAAACTTTGCAAAATTAAACATTTGAAAATTTTAACTTTTTAAATAAAGCAAGACAAGTGCCAAACTGGAAAATGACTTACCAGCAGAAATATACTGAAATAAGTAACTAGTTTACTTTTTAACATTTGTAAGAAGAGCAGGCAATAAAAACTACTAAAATCAGCAAAAATCAGAAAATTCAGCAAAAAGTACTTGCAGTTAGCACAAAAAGTCTCTCTTTCTTCTTTCTGGTGCTGTAGTAGTCTGCAGGATGCCCAAACAGGATCTGCTGATCTAAAACAAGCTCAACCACATGCAAATGCAGGTATTTATGCCAGAAAGTTGAAAGGAATAGAAATCATTCCAAAATGGTCAATAAAATTGAAATTTCACAGCTGGATGTGACTCCTCTAGTGTTAGATAGGAGGTACAATGCTCACAATCTCACTGGTAAGCCGTAGGACCTCCCTCTACCACAGCTAGGTGTGGATAGCTCTGAACACTGAAACTAAAGTCCTGAAACCAGCAAAGCCTGAAAACTGGACTATTATAGTTAGAATAGGCAGGAAATAAGCAAACAAGATAGATTTTTTTTGTTAAGTCAGGCTAAACAATGCAGTTATACAGTAAATAAGCACAGAAAGGCTAATAAACTTGAGTGTATAGCCGAGAACAGTAAACTTTATTAAAACTTGGCAAAATTTGAAATTTGCAAATTTAAACTTTTTAAATAAAACAAGGCAAGTGCACAACTGGAAAATGACTTACAGGCAGAAATACAGTGAAATAAGTAGCTAGTCCACTTTTTAACCTTTCTGAGAAGAGCAGATAAAAAAAATGACCAAAATCAAAAATTAGTAAATTCAGCAAAAAGTACTTGCAGTTAGCACACAAACCTGGGATTCATGAAGCTTGCACCATGCGCCAGAGTAGCTTCGGTGAAATAGCACCAAATATGGCCATTGAGCGATTCAGGTAAGAGCTGTTTCCACGTGCACTACCAACGTACACCAGAGCTGCACAGCTCCCGGTGCATGTATGCTAATTACCCCATGTGCAGCACTGTAGCATGCAAATGAAGGTATATAGCGATTCATGATGTTGTGCAGGCATAGCGTAAGCATGTAGAAATGTAAACCAAAAAAAACGATTTACATTTTGTCAAACATAAAATCGGAGCCATGAAAGTAGACCAGACTTACATATTATAATGTTAATATATGCCACTGGCCAAATATATAGCCAATGGCATAAAACAAAATGCACAACATATAAAAAAATAACATTTAATGCCATTGCCACACCAACGCAAAGTAAAACCGCAGTGCATCGGTGCGCAAACAGGATCACAAGGAAAATATATTTAGATGTCATAAAACTGTAATGTAATGCAATTCATGATATCCCCATAATAGTCAATGGCACGCATGCTACTCCACAACCATGGTGCAAGGGTTGCTAAGGGTCTGTGACAGTGTTCTGTGCAGTAACTAGGAATTAGTAGTCAATGTCATGCAAATGAGTCAAGTAATACTGAACCACAAATGCCCCGTCAGCGTAAGGATGTACCGCACTGTGTAGCATTACAACACTGAGGAGTGGCCTGGAGGTAAACATGACATCAAGAGAGGGGCACGCCACCGTAGCTGTAAGCACATTGGATCATTGCTAATCTGTGTTGCGTGTTGCTAAGCAAAGCCGCAGGATAGGGGTGTGGAAGTAGCCATAGCTGTGCTTAGCTGAGAGCACACAAGGTAAATGAAAGTTCATGTGACCGTGGATGAAAACGTGCACGAAACCTGGTAAACGGCTGTGCGCGGCGTGCACCACAGCTGAAACAGGAAGGATACAAGAAGACAATAAGGAAATGCTGCAGCATGGCAATTGGAGTACAGATGAGTAATTAACACCTAGAAACTCACAGTGGGCCATAGACAATAGCTAACAAGGCTACTAGCAGCTACCTGCAGAACAGGAAAGGGGAGGTGCCGTACAGCAAAGAAAAGAGAACTGTCACAGCAGAACAAAGCAAACTTGCAGTAGATCAGCTACATAACACATTTCCCCACCACAATCCTGGGTTATGGAAGCACAAAACAAGAAAGGCGGCAGCTGGATGCATGCCTGGCAATGGGAGGTGAATTGGGTTGAAAATAGAAGTAAAGGGCAATAGATAAATCACGGCAGACAAGCGTGTTAATACCAAAGGCCCCACAATAGCAGTACCTGCTGTAAAACCAATAATTAAGATACCCTGCAGCTGGAATAGCAAAAACACACCCAATTACACCAGCATCATCCATTGCACAATAGTATAAGGTGTGAAAGCCCCCCCCACACACTTGTGTATTCCCAGACACTCTGCACCATTGGTGTATACAGACAGGGAACTTTTAAGATGTATATGTTAGGGGCTGCCATAGCTTTGATTCACCAGCATGTGTTGGAGGCTGACGGTGGTGTGAAGGATGATGCTGACAACCATCTCAGGCACTGGAGGAGGAGATGAGTGTTCAGACCCAGGGTAACCTATCAGGGGCTACATGATCTGGAGATAGTAGAGCGTTACAGGGTGGACAGGGACATCATACAGCAACTTGTTGAGCTGTGCCGGCCACGCCTCAGAGCCAGAAGTAACAGAGGGGAACCCATCCCAGTGGACACGAAGGTAGGTGTAAGCTTGAGAATACTAGCCACAGGTACCTTCCAAAGGCCAACTGGGGATATCATGGGGATCTCACAGGCATCAGCATCCAGGGTACTCCACCAGTTCCTGGATGCCATGTTACCACATGCCAATGAGATTCCAATACTTCCCCCGAATGCAGGAGGAGTTGGCCAGCAATATGCGTCTCTTCCACCATGTGGCAGACTACCCAGAGGTACTGGGTGCAATAGACTGCACACACATACACATCAAGTCACCACCTGATGAGGAGGGTAGGTGCTACATAAACCACAAGGGATTCCCCTCCATCAACTGCCAGGTCATGTGCAATGCCCAGGGCATTATCATGGATGTGTGCGCTGGCAGCCCTGGAAGCTATCACAACTCCCACATCTGGCATGCCTCACAGCTGTATCAGGTATTTGCCAGGGGGGGCATCCCATATGGCCACCTGGTGGGGGATGCTGGCTATGCACTGGAACCATGGATGATGACTCCCATCAGAAATGCACACATAGCCACGCAAGAATGCCATAATGCCATAATGAGGCACACGCAGAAACCAGAATCATCATAGACTGCATATTTGGGATGCTGAAATCATGGTTCCATTGCTTGGACATATCTGGTGGAGCCTTGCAGTAATCTCCAGGAATGTGTGCCCACATCATCATAGTATGTGCTATGCTACACAATATGATCCTGCAGAAACAGCTGCAGCAGGGACAGAATGGTGAAGGCCCTCACAGCTCACCACCATTGCCAAGGGACCCACAGGTACAGGGGGACTCAGACCACGAACACCCTGTGCTAGCCCCAGTAGGCAGATGGAGGCATGCCCAGTATGCCCATGCCTTGGCAAAGAGGGAATATATAGCACACACTGACAGTGTAGGCACTCATGGACTGACACCCTTCTCCACCTGCACACACAGCAAACATGGATGGCACACACACGACCACCTGTAAATTGTCATGTATAGGTGGTTTACTGTGTGCATCCTACATAGGTAGCCCTCAACTATTGTACACACAACCGCCAATGGCACAAGGTAAGTCAATACCTGAACAGTAAATTAAGCTATCAGCATGTGTCCATACTGTATGTACAGGTTCATAGATACATAGGTAGGTACATGCCCAACCGCCGAGGCCACTCATAAGCATAGGCAAAATGTGTCTGTTGTCACCACCCCATCGATCAACTAACTGTCCCTCTGTCGAGCAGAGCCACTTGCGGGATCCCTGGGGTGTAGCTACTGTTCACCACCCACTCTGCAAGGATTCCCCCGGAGTGCAAGTGAGGGGTTTTGTATAATGTAATCAGGGATGTAGTTCCAAATAATGGGGAGTATCCCTGACAGGAATCTTCACAGATGTGTACATGTTACATAGTATACCTTAAACACAGCTTGGATATATAGGTAGTTCTCCACAGAATAATAAACATGTGGAACATACAACCACTGAAATGTGCGTTAATCACCCTTGCACTACCAGTGCCTTCTCTGAGAGGTAAGATATCACTGCCAGGATTAGAACATGCAACCATGTACATATTCATCGCAATAACGTACCACTAAGCTATCTGAAATGTACCGATGGCAGTTGTGTATACTGACAGGATAAAACACAAAAGGTAGGAATTTGTCGAAATAGGACAAACTGGCATGTACCCAATGAAAGGTATATGTTTTATATATATATATATATATATATATATATATATATATATACACATCATCATATATAGAGAGAAAGAGAGGGAGAGAGAGAGAGAGAGAGAGAGAGAGATATGTCGATATATAGGGATATACATATATATGTAGATATATAGCTAGGTTAACAACATCTACATAACCATGGAGGTACATATAAATGGGATACCTACCACATACTGACTGCTTTACATACCGACACGCGTAATCCCGAGGCTTAAGGTCCGAAAGAACACAGTACCGAAACACCAGATGCGCAAGGTGTAATCTCACAATGTTAATGGACAGTTAGTCAGTGCTTTTGGTGTTGCGGTTTGGGTAGGTTACTATGTGTACGTGTGTTTCTTAGGGCTGTAGTGTGTGTAAGTGTGTGTTCTGTGTGTGGTGTGTGTTCTTGGGGGACTGTAATGTGTGGTTGTGGGTTAGCTTTGTGCGTCTGTTTGCATGACCTAGGATGTAGAATATTAAAGTAGGGTGTGGTGTGGGGGGTGCAGACCCCTACATGGGTGGGTGTAGGGGGGCTTGGCCACCTGTTCATACTTAGTGTAGGATGGTTTGTTTGGATGTGTTGGGTAGCAGTGTGGCTGTGTGTGCATGTGTGTGTTCCATTTTTGTGTTACCTTCCCGAGTTACTGTCAATGTCGGTAATGTGGGGTATGGGAGTCTGGTCCCGGTACTGTGTGCGTCGGAAAACTGTGGCTTCAGGATTCTGTAGGTCTCCAGTATACAGTGGTTGAAGTGTTCATATATGTGTATAACATAGACCATAGCAATCACACATTCTGCCACTACCTACCTCTATGAACAAAGGATATGGAGAGTATATGCCTATACACTATTACAAATATGTGCTATAGACATGAGCCAATGATAGTGTTACCACCTGTCCCACCTTGCGAGGGACACTCCCTCTTTGGGCGGTTGTGCCCTGACCACATATATTAAACGTGGCAAATGTCCTGGGATTGTAGGGCATAATTATGTCCCATATGTACTGTAATAGTTGAATACAATAGTTATTTCTGTATTTAAAATATCTACATGTTACAGGAAACAGGATAAGCAACTAAACTGCTACAAGAATAAGCTTATAATTTGGCAAGAAAGGAAAGTTCTATCCCTTGCACTGACCGTGGGTTTGTGTCGGCCTATAAAATCAGATGTGTGTCCCGAAAAGGTCCCACTATGGCCATATGAAAAGGTGGCAACCCTAGCCAAAGAGGGTCAGTCTCCAACACAACTACGATGACTGCAAATACCTATGACAGAAATACACAGCTATCATGTAGCAACACATTATTACATTCAGATGTCTTACTGAAGGGATTCAAGGACTAACATCACCTGCATGCTATACAGGAACCACATAACAGTGCCTTAATGAATCAGCCTACAATTACCATTGTATTAGTCCACAAAAGGATAGGTGTTCCAATAGGGAAGGAACCCTCATGCACATAGCGATTATGTATAAAAGCAGTTCCTACACACCTGTATCTGCTAAGCACACCCACAAACATCACCCCCACACCCAAACATATTACAATACAAACTGTAATAACATCACAAATCATTCATACACTGTACGACATCTGCAGAAGCCTTAACATACCTTGTCAGAGACACACTAACATGGCCCTATGTGAAATAGCTGCTGTTATACAATGGAACAGCTGCTGATGTAATACGGTTTGTTTGCACTAATCCCATTTCAGAGGGTTATGTGGACACCGGGATGTGTTAGCAATTAGTGAGTAACAGCACAGTATGCTACACTTGTACACCAAATCAAGGATGTCTGGTGAGCACACTCTACACCACATCACAGTTCATGCATAGCCATATGGCCTTGATCTGGCCAAACATCCTTGCCAGACTTAAACATCTGCAGAAGTATCAGGTACAAACAAACCCTGCATAAGTAGCACTGTTCTGAAATATAACAGCTGTACTCACATGTAGAACTAAATCATCCAGCCATTACACACAGTCCACGGGAGTCATGAAGCTAATATATCACTGTGTGTCTCCATATAGCTGTTGAAATATATCGCAGTAACACATCTAGGCCATCTCCCTCGAAAGTAAGGCAAATGGACAACACGCAAAAGGAGTACTCACTTTTACACCAGTGTTGCCATGGTATTGGCTAATGGAGTAGCTGCACAGCTGATGTGCATCCAATTAACTACTTTGGAACAGCAATTGGTGGACAGGATACCACATGTTACCGATATGTAACTAGAAAAGGATGTGTTATCACACATTCAAACCATCCGTATATACCAACAGAACGTTACAAAGAACATTGACACACAAACCGAAAAGGATTGCATCAACAGTTAATGACACCTCAGGTTACTAATAAGGTATGTAGAACAGTCAGTATGTCTGTGTATGTAGTACTATTCTGCAGTATTTAAAGTGCACGCAATCCATATAGTGGAAACAGTTATCTTATAGTGATGTATTGTTGAGCATAGTAATGCTTGTAGTATTTGTGTGTACTGCTGTAAGTCACAAGGCAAACACTGCATAAACCACAAGGGATGCTATATAAGGGCTTTGAACAGAAGTACTCCTCACCAGCCAATGTCAGTTGCAGGGCTGGTCCAACAAGTATGTGCTATAACAGGGGATAGTATATGTTGATATATTGTAACTGTAGCCATATTTATGGGTGTATTACAGAGAATAACATGTGGAGGGTTGGGCCACTGTGCAAGTATGATTTGCATTGTGGGATATTGTGCCAATAACTGTGTAATGTACAGTATTGTAGGCAGATATGTATTACAAGCTACATAGCATTACTGTATTGTTAGGCAAACATTAGTTATGTCAATTGGCATTTACAATACACAGTAACAGGATACATATGTCTTTTAGTGAGCCAACAGTTTATCAGCATGATAGCAAAGTAAAATAGAACAGCTATTTAACTATCCATGCACATAAGACATGTAATATGTGCAAAGGTAGGTACTAGGCTGTCTTACCAAGGGTATCCGTAAGCCTAGCTAGCGTGTGTTGGCTTTCGTCACCCCCATAGATTGGTTCCCTGTGCCTCTGAATGGCAGAGCCAATAGTTCCCTGTGCCTCTGTCCAGCAGAGCCACTGTAGTGATCCCCGGGGTACATGTCTGCCTCACATCCACACATCAAGGTTTCCCTTGAAGAGTGCTCATGAGAGGCCCTGCCTGATGTACATTGGAATCATGTTCCAAAGCATAGGGAGTGTCCGGGTCAGGAATCTATCCATCCAGCATGTCCTACTCATCATTGTAGTTAGGTGTATATCCCTAGAGCATGTGGCACTCAGGGGCTTCTGTTTAGGTGGAGCATATCCAGCAATACAGGGTTGGACATGGGCCTTGTATATCAAGCAGAGATCACCTGTGAGTATGCGGTATGCAACTGAGTACAGCTGGAGTTTCGTAGGTTGGGCTGCATAGGTCATCTGTTTGAGGTCAGTAATCCTCTTGGTGTGGTATTGATGTTGTCTTCCAAGCTGTTGCAGTTGTCTTGTAAAGTATATCCCAAATGGGGTGTTGTATCCTTTAATGGGTCTAATATGACATGTGTAGAGTCACAATGGCCCCTTTGATCTGGATGCAAACCCATTAGAGATTGGGGGGCCATGTAGAAGGATATACTAACCACCTTGTCATGATGGGTATCAAAGGAGAGATTGCTATCTACTGGGGTTCCTGGATCCCGTATTAACTTTTCTGTATGTAGGGGACTAGCACCTATGTGGTAGTCCATGGGTAATTAGTTATATCCAAAGAGGATGACTATGCACTTTTAGACATTCAGCTTGACACCATGATAGTAACACCAGGTATCCATCTCAGTGCGACCCTTCCAGGGTGTCTGTAACAGCTGGGGAAACAATTATGTCCCCTAGTTTGCAGTCATCTGCAAACCTTTTCAGCCAAAGCCCTCCTGTGCTTGTCTGTACATCAGAGAAGTATATACCAAACATGAGGGGTCCTAGGACTGAGCCCTGGGGGATGCCAGCTGTAACTGGTATACAGTCAGATCTAGGGTATGCAACTCCCACTGTGTGGGTTCTGTCCGTGAGCCACTTTGCAAACCAGCACATGATGTAGGGGTTAATGTTCGGGCGGATGGGTATGTTGATAATACCAGAAGGAGGAATGGTGTTGAAAGCCTATGAGAGATCTAGGTAGGCTGTGTGGACCTCCTTACCCTCATCTAATGCCTTGGTAACTGTCTCTAAGAAGTTCACCAGGTTTAGGAGGCATGGTCCGGCCTTAACAATGCCAAACAGGAAGGGATCAAAGGTTGGGAGGTACCCAATGTCTCTGTGACAGTGATCCATGATGTGCACCATAGCCTTGCAGACCAGGCTAGTCAGGCCTATAGGGAAATAGGTCCTGTGGTCCATTGTGGCGCCACCTTTGTGGAGTGGGATAACTGTTGCTGTGTGCCATTCAGGGGGCACTATGCCCAATGTGAGGCTATTATTGAACATGGTGCATAGGTGGGGAGACAGTACGATCTGAAGTTTATGTAAAACGCAGCCTGGGATGTTGTCCGGTCCCATGGATGCTGTGATATTGCCTTTAGAGTGTGCAGCTTTGAAAGGGATCTTCCAGGATGTTGCCAATATCAATTATTTCTGTAATGTCCATGCCTTTGTGCTGTAACTCAGAGCAGATCTGGTTGTTGACATTGAGATATGTGACATAGCTATAGAATGCTTTGTGGTTGTTGTTGGTATAAGTTGCTTTATAGTTTTCGTAGCTAACTTTGGAGGATCTTATAAGGGATCTCACCTTCTTACTGAGTTTGGCCAGGGATCTCCTCCATGCATGGTATTGTACTCTCGTTTGCAACAGTGTCTTCTTCCTGTAGTACAATATGTTTATGGCAGGGGACCACCAGATTGGTTTTGTTAATTAGGAGTATAGTGTTCTGGTTCTGTTTGGGATAGCACAAGCCATGCACTCCTGTAAGTGCTTATAGAGTGCATTTGTGTAGGATTCAGCAGTTGTAACAGTACTGTCCATCTGCATGGCTGTCATGACGTTCACCACGTCTGTCTTAAGAAGCATGTAGTTGTCCTTGTACACATATTATACTGTGGTTTCCTTAATGTGGGTAGGTGCGGGATGTGGATATCAACAGTGTTCAGCACATAGTCTGATCGGACCAACGAGGAGTTGGCTTCATGTGTGGAGCACCTGTCACTCATGTTGGTAATGACTAGGTCTAGGATATTGTTGCCCCTGGTGGGTGTGTGGATATGTTGAGTCAGGGCATTGGTGTTTATGAATTCCAGAAACCGTTGAGCTAATGTGTTGGTACATGAGTAGTTTTCCCAGTTAATGGTGGGGTAGATTCAGTGAGACTTATGTGATGAGTGTGGTGTTGTGCGACTGTGTACCTTCTCCACATGACAGTCAGGGTCAGGCTTGGTTGGAGAGACATTTACCTCCAGTTTGGCTAGATGAGTGCATCTCTCACAGGTTGTAGTGTTGGGTGGTAGGTGGAGAGGCTTTTCTGTGTACATGAGACAATGTGTACATTGCCTCAAGATGTCCAGATTCATCGGATAGACAGGTGAGAACACTGGCAGTTGACTCTTGGACATGCCTGAATATAGAACTACATTCACCTAGATAAGTGAGGAAAGTAAGTACAAGAGCTACATTACTCTACGCAAGTGAGAAAAGTATGTACAAAACCTGTTCACTCTTACCTGTAGGTAATGAGGAAGATTGAGTGCTATAGTAATTATTAGCTTACGTAGTGTTTACAAGTCCTGAACAAGTGCTTAGCATGAATAAGCAATCCAGATAGGGTCTTGGATAATATAAACACACGGCCCCCTCCCCCCAACAGGTACACAGGTATATATCAATGTACACCACAGGGCCCCTGTACCCACAACTCTGCAGGTACAAGCTGCACTCAGTCTGCATGGGACCTGCCCACATCACAGGTTGTATCATACACATATGGCAAAACAGGAAGCTCTCCATGTACACATCATGTAAAACATAGTTCCATGTCAGGTTGTGTACACACTGAATGGTTTACACCAACAGGTATCACAACCCACAAAGGGGGAGACACCACTGATAATGGGAAGTACTTTACTACTACCCTGCTGAGTCTGGTCTGGAAGGTCATGAACCTTGATCACTTAAGTGATGTCAGCAGTACAGATATAGATGACAGTATGGTTGATGTCACACTGCATATCATAACCTTGCCAGGTCATAGGACATCATCGCCCATACTGTGTACCACCTACACTCGGTATACTAGATGTACATTCCTATGTCACAGGAGTGTTTTGCAACAGGACTGCTGGCAGAACCAACACTACAGAAGGTGTCTGAATAGTACAAGATCATCACACCAATGGCAGCTACAGTATGTCACAGTTAATGAAATTTATTCCCTCTCATTGTAGTCCATACCTCACAGACAAACAGAAGGCATCTGCCTATTGAAGTATGCAAATGACTATGACCTAGGAGCAATAGCTGACTCGCATTGTCACCTGTATGTTAATAACCCTGTACCCATGAACTACCACCTAGGCAGCGTTCAACATAATGGACACTTGTGTGTGAGGGATGCAGCTGGGCAGTTGTCTTTCCAGTGATAGCTACGTCACCACACCTGTCAGGTAGTCATATGTGGCAACCCTAATAATGATAGGGTGCCATTCATGAATATAGGGATCATTATCCAGCCATACAGAACACTCAAGTGACCCATATCAGATCACATATTTCCTTTAAGGGGTATTGGCCATGTGCAGATGGCCTACACCAGCCTTCCCATTCCCCATCTCCACTATGTAGCATGATGCATACCCTGAATAAATCCATGTCCAACCCAGTGATGTTGGACATGCTACACATACTCATCCTGATCTCGAACACATACTTCATGGACATCTACCTACCACATGCTGGACAGATCCTTGTCCCATACACTTGACATAGTCCTGCCATACTATGCATTCCTGTCTGTCAAAGCTGCACATCGCTCCCCTCTCAGACATGGTGTGATGATCGCATGGTAACGCATGGTATATGTATCATTAATCCTGTGGATCAGTAATGTGGCACTGCTCCACCTGGCCCCACAGACCCGCCTGTCGGCTACTGCCAGGTAACCTTTCATTCTAGATTCATACATGGCCCATGGCATATAGCCCACTACTTGACTTTGACTGTACATGCTATAGTTGATATCCATCCCTGCAAATACCATCTGGCTAGCCAGTGTCCCATGTGTATCACATGTGCAACACAGATGATACATGGCAGGATGTTGAATCGCTGTACGGTGCCGTGTAGATGTGTATGGCAGAACACATACATGTAAAACCTTATGTGAGCATGTCTGCAGGGTCACAGGTCATGTCTCTTAAGGCAGTGTAAGTCCTTATATGTGACATATACACTGCATCAAGGTTGACTGCATTAATGTGGACACATCTGGCCATGTGCTGATAAGTAGAAACACCAGTACAGGCAAACAGACATGCACACATCAAGACAGCAACCACATGGAGTATGAGCAATGTAATCAGGTGACACACACACATATATGGTGATAATATCCACTCAACATTGAGTGTCACATGTGTGTGACACAAACATGTCAGTGTCATGTAGGTTTGCAAATACAACTATTTAAACTGAATTAATGTGATACACATGTATGTTCAGCTGTAGCTCTGTATGTCTCTGTGAGTTACTGTGACCTGTCTCCATCATTATGTCTTCCAGGTATGCCACGTGCAAGGCTTCCCCCTTGTATATGCTTGGAGGATGAGGCCCTCATCCCATACCTACTCGACAATCACGATATCCTGTTCAGCCATGTGCCACAGGATGCACAGCAGCGGGATGCCCTGTGGATGGAACTTCACAGGAGGGTTAATGATGTTGGTGGCCACAACCGCACATACCAGCAGGTGCACAGACACTGTACAGACCTCATTAGATGGGCAAAACAGTGTGCAAATGCAATCACCAGGGAACAAGGTGCAACAGGTGGTGGACCACCAACCCAGGCCCCACTCACACATACTGAGGAGCTACAGGCCAACCTGGGGGCACCTGCAGAACCACATCCACAAGCCTTAGCCAATATTGTGGGGGTGGGTGTCTCTCAACCACTGAGCCTGGAGTTGCCTGGTAAGTCAGTACTGCACCTATAACAACTATATTCCATATAGTTGCATGTGTCACTGTACAATATGTAATGTAACATCATATGCAAGGCATGTATACACACATGCCGCATACTATAGTATGATACTCTATGTATGCACACATGTGCATACACTGTAGTATAGTCTAATGTACTGGTGTATGTGTTATACACATTGCTCCCTGTAGCCTTTATACAGGGGTGGAGTATGATCATACTGCTGTGTTACTCCTATTTAGGTACCTCTGGTGTTCCACTGCGAAAGCAGCCTATTGCAGGTGAGGGTGTTATTATTTATCAGGAACCGTAATGCACAAATCTATCTGCCATGTGGCCATTCACAACATGTACACATAATGTATGGTCCTGTCACAATATACAGGTTGGACCTGCAATGCATCAAAATGACTACCCATGTGCAACACTTGCAAACTATGTGAATCATCTCACCAACATGAATCCTCACACACTTTATTGCCAGATGTGTTGACAGCTGTGCATACAATGGTGGAGGTGCTGTTCACTTTAGGGGTGTACAATAGGTCTGATCTACACATGTGGTGAATACAAACAGTACTACACAGTGGGCTGGAGTATGGCCAGCACACAGGTTTCACCGGTGTGGATCATATCTCTGCTATGAATGTCACACAATGTGATGTGCTATCTTGACATGCCCATGACATCTATTGGCCTGGCTGCTACA